>NW_027396130.1:43260-133623 GCF_047715535.1 Aspergillus foveolatus | reverse complement strand
TGACACTTATTCTGTACACCAGGTGTACAGGATAAGACTGCTGGCTGGCTTACGCCACGTGATATTGTGGCTTGGCCGTGATCTTCAACCCCTGAGGATCTGACCCGTCAATATATCATATCGTGATTGAGATATGCAGAAGAAGAGACCTATTGTCAAAAAAATAGATAATTAACCATTATATGGCATCCAATCCTTAGTAGGCTATGTTCATGTAGCTGATGCAGTTCCCTTCTGCCCTTTCCCCTTTAAGCGTACATGTGTATCCACAACAATTTTGGATATCACGTTACTTGTTAGGCGGTGATCTAGGCGGTATATTGTTACATACATGACATTTCAGTTCTTTCGGTTTTCTCCCAACAGTCTGCCGTAGAAGGAATAGCGGTTTGATTCCGACAGGGCAGATTCCCGGCATTTAAGCTCCCCCCCGACATGCCGAACGCCCAGTATTCCGGGGTACCGCGCACCACCATGCAGTGGCATCGCATTTTGCGGCTTGCGGGCTTGGAGCTCCACATTCTCGAAGCATAGCGGGATCATTCGACATGTTTTGACTCTCAGGCAAGCTAGGATGATCATGGGGAGATTCCCCCTCATCGTCGAGCTCGAGTGACCCCACTGATTCAGAGTATATGAGTATTTGAGACCCGTCTGGTCTTTCTGGGTCGACTTGACATCTTCTCTCAGGCTTAACGACTGATCTGCGCTTTACTCCTGCTTGCTCGACTTTTCTCTTTACACGACATAATGAGCTCCATCGGCACGCTCTCAGACCCCAAGGAATACCAGAACATATTCCACTGGGCTGAGACACAGAAGGACGGCACAATCCCTTCCTTCAAGACGCGGAGGAACGATCCTTACGAGGCTTGTCTACCATCCAATCTCTTTCAGAACGACGTGCTAACTTGTATTACAGTACCAAGCTGGCTTCGGCAACTCGTATGTTCAACACAAAATCTGGGCTCTGCTTAGCATTCAACGCTCTAACGCAGGATAATCCAGGTTCGAATCAGAGGCCGTTCCCGGCACAATTCCACATGGCCAGAACAGCCCGCGCAATGTCCGTTTCGGGTTGTACGCAGAGCAGGTCACCGCGACGGCTTTCATTGCCCCCCGTCATTGCAACAAGAAGGCTTGGCTGTACCGCGCTCGTCCGGCCGTAGCGCATGAAGGATTCGTACGCAGTAACCAATTCAGTCCAAGCCGAATTCGGTGCTAACAGTATCTGGTGTCAGACCGAACTCCCCGACAACAAAGACACCGAGTGCAGTTTCCTTCCCCTCAACCCGCGCGTCCATGTTTCTCCCACTCAGCTCGCCTGGCACCCGTTTGACATCGAAGAGTCCGAGACCGATTTCGTCGCCGGTCTCAAGACTGTTGCCGGCTCCGGCGACCCCACCCTCCGTGAGGGCATTGCAACGCACGTCTACACAGCTAACAAGAGCATGACAAAGAGGGCCTTTGTCAACTCCGACGGCGAGTTCCTGATAGTCCCGCAGCAAGGCGCCCTCGACATCCAGACCGAGTTCGGTCCTCTATTTGTCCAGCCCGGTGAGATTGTCGTCATCCAACGCGGTCTCCGCTTCCGCGTTGAGCTTCCCGATGGCCCATCGAGAGGTTATATCCTTGAGATTTGGGGCTCGCAGTTCGAGCTTCCCGAATTAGGGCCTCTCGGTGCGAATGGGCTCGCGAATGCGCGGGACTTCCTCTACCCAACCGCGAAATACGAAGTCGTTAAGGAACCGTGGGAGATCATCTACAAGCTAGGTGGCAAATTCTTCAAGAGCACACAGCAGCACAGTCCGTTCGATGTTGTGGCGTGGCATGGGAACTATGTACGTCACACACTTCCGAACCTTCTTCCTCTTATGGTAAACGCGACTGACAGTTATTGCAGGCCCCATACAAATACGACCTGACAAAATTCGTCAACGTCGGCTCCATCTCCGTTGACCACATCGACCCATCTATTTTCTGCGTCCTTACTGCCAAATCCCGCGACCTCAATGCCCCTCTCGCCGATGTCCTGATCTTCTCGCCCCGCTGGGATGTTGCATCACGTATGTTCCACCAGATCACCCAATTAGAATACCATATATTAACTGAAAGCAGACACCTACCGCCCCCCTTACTACCACCGTAACGCGGCCTCCGAGCTAATGGGTCTCATCTACGGCGAATACGGCGGCCGCTCCGACGCATTCAAGCCAGGCTCTATCTCGTTTGAATGCGGGATGGTTCCGCACGGAGTTGCGTACGAGGAATTTTCCGCCGCAACGGCGGGCGAGACCGATCCTCCCGCTATGCGCATCTCTGAAGGATCTATCGCGTTCATGTTTGAGTCTTCACGACCGTTCACGATCACGGACTTTGCGTGGAAGAGCGAGAAGAGACATGAGCATGAACCGAAGATGTGGGATAACTTGGTGGATCATTTTAGTGAGCATGCTAAAGAGGTTGAGGAGATATTGGCTTCGAAGGCAAAGGGACTCCGGATCTAGTTTCTTTATCATGAGATGTTCGTTTTATGATAGGTCCAACGGTGGTTCACAAGCGTGCTATTGTATATAGATCATGATATACTACTTATCATCTGTACTGTTACTCTTTTAGTAGGTACACCAGGAGGATCGAAATATAAGTCTAATGATGTTATCCAACCTCCGTGATCCGCGGCGAGGCTGAGCGGGTCAGCTAATTATGCTACAGCTGCAAGATGAGACTTTGACTACAATTTCTGTCTAAACTACTTTATCCTACTAAGGCGGCGTCAAAGCCGAAGGATGAGACAAACCAATCCTTCGACGATGGCATATCTGCCAGACTTTACTGAAACCCGGACGTTTAGCATCAACACTATGTAACTGAAATCTCAGGTATGTCCTAAGATCCAAAGTAAACAAAAGGGACTCGGCCGGTGTAATTGGGGCATAGCGTAGCGACAATAGCATGAGTGGTCTAGCTTCCACCTACACTGGCTTATAATTTCTCCACCAAAGCTCGACAGAAACACTTGTCAATCCAGTCACGCAGTTGTCGGCCTCTCAGAACGTGCCAATGATATGAGTATGCCTAGGAGCTGAAACGCGCTGGAGATATTTATTTCCTCGTTAGCTTCCATCGTTCTTACACTCTCCTAGGAGCAGACTTTTGCTGAGATATCCATAGTGGCAGATATGCCGTAGCATGCGAATCGATGATCTGGTAGACCAGCACTCCAAGAACAGGGAACAAACCAGTTCGCCCACGACCTCAGTCTTGGACCGTTCCGTAAGTCTCAGTGATTCATGGTCGACTGTACCTTGACGTTCTCCTGAATAGATGTGACCTCCCGAGCTGTATCAAGACGTTGTAGTCCTACTGTTCTCGGCCTTCGACCACAAGCATCCTAACCCCCAGCGAACAGTTTCCTGGAACTGGATACTGACAGCAATGCTCTCTTGGTAAAATATTGAGAACATCAACCCATCACTAAGCATTCCACAAACCGCAAATTGAAAAGACTGTTGCTCTCTTCCTGAAATGGAATTACGATATGAGGCCGATTGCATTGGTGACGATGTTACAGACCTAGTCACCATTAGCAATAGGTATGAAAACAAGTGATATGCCGCAAAAGTAGGGGGTATTAGATGTTCAAGTCGATGCAACGGCCAGGGCATCTAATCTATTAGATGAGCTTTGCTGTTCTCTTTCGACTGTACAATCCTTTGGCCGGTCACCTAAACTACTAGACACGATCAGAGCGAGGTTAATGAACGCCGCACAATACTCATCCCCATTGCATATCTAGCTCGTCCAGCTTAGTGCTAAACCAGCTCGCGCGATTACAGTGCGAAACTGCTCATTAGTAAGTTGTGGAAGAGGGGGGGGGTAATGATTTAAGCGCCCGTAGGCGCTATAACCTTTCGTGATAAATACACTCTAAGTCCCATGGCGAAAGTGAATGGGAACACAGACGATAAGGGGCCTGATTGATCATCTTATGGTAAGCATAATAGAAACATGAACCCAGTGGCCGGCAAAAACCTGCTGCAAGATCACATGACTATGTTAATCATCTCGCGAGTTGAAGTAATTCTTGACATAATGCGGCCTGCCATGTGGGATAGTTAACGGATTCACAGGATAGTGTCTGTGCTCCGTGCTCTGCACTATTGTGGAAGTAGGAGATTGTGAATAGGCACTCAAGCCATGCGGTGAATGAGTGTGCTCAACTTTATCGTGTTGCCACAGTCATCGTCCCCGTCCTCCAATGGCTTTTATCAAGAACGGGCTGTTCGGAGAGGGTAAGATCTATACGAATGAGGCCTCTAAATATAGATTCCTGATCTGCGAGCCGGGAGGAATTTTACAAGGCATTGAAGCTCATTGCACTCATCTTCTCCATTAAGACACCAATCTATTCGAAAGCTACAACAGAAGCACGCAATCTTATTCGGAACATGTCTTATTTTCATGAATGGTATCAACACGCGACAGGCGGACATTGGTTATGTAGGCAGAGTATACCGGCATCTGCTCAATCCGCCGGAGCCCTCTCGAAGGGCCGCCAAGCCTTGCAGAGAAAGAAGTCTATCACTATTAATCACAGGAAGTAGTCCGGGGTACGTCTCGAGACCATAGGCTCTCCTGCGCGCGGGCAAGGGTCGAATTGTAAGCTGGCAGAGTTAGTGCTGTCATGTCAATGCTGAATGGTAGTCACATACAACGTATACTTCAGGTGTTCATCAATTTCCATAATGGCGGCTTGGTTACCGCAGCGGTAGCAGTAATTAGGGGCTAACACCGTTAGTCATTATCAGACACAAGGCCAGGGAACGTACCAGAGAAGATCGTAACGACGTTCCGGTCCTGTGACCAGTTATATCCCTCCATAACCAACTGGTGCGCTCGTGCAACAAGTGTCAGGCCGTTATTATGATTGAAAGCCTCTGAGATATCCTGTCCAAATGTGTATCCAGCACCACGTGGAGATATTCCCCAACCGCAACGATCATCTGGGTCACTCCAGAGCAGATCGCACATGGGACCTTCGTGGGGAACCTCCTGGATTCGGTCTAGAGATCGGATGTTATCCAGAGTGTCAATGGACGGACTCAGACCACCGTGCAGACAGAAGATCTGGTTCTCGATGAGGGCGGTAAGGGGAAGGTAGTCGAAGAGGTCGGTGAAGTATTTCCAGACATTGGCGTTGCCGTATTTTCGCAGGCATTCATCGTAGAAACCATACACCTGTGTAATCTGGCGGGACTCGTGGTTTCCGCGGAGGATGGTGATACGCTGGGGGTAGCGGATTTTCAGGCAAACAAGGAGTGTGACAGTCTCGACAGAGTAGTAGCCACGGTCGACATAATCACCTTAATCGGTCAGCTCAGGAGGCCAGAAGCGAGTGTTGTGGGGAACACACCCATGAAGAGGTAATTTGTGTCTGGGTTTGGCCCGCCAATACGGAAGAGCTCCATTAGATCGTGAAATTGACCGTGAATATCACCGCAGACGGTTACCGGGCATTTCTGCAGTACGGATCAATCACTGATCGAAATCGCTGGCGTCGTTGTGGTCTGTATCCGCGAAACGGCCCACAACGCATCAAGGAAAATCAAAAACACAGCACATACCACAGGTTGGACGTTTGACTCCTCCTGCAAGACCTCTCGCGCCTGATAGACAGGAGTTAGGAAACAGTATCTTCACCATTCCGCCATAGGAACACACCCGATCACACAACCTCCGCACATCCTCCTCTGCGAGTTGTTTGCACGTCATCAAACTCTCGATCCAGCCATCGAGCGTGGGGATCGACCCAGGGTCGGTCGTCGGGGAAAGGTGGTGTGGCTCTGGCGAACGCGCCGCATCGATCTCCATATTGTTTTCCATTGTCGTGGGGAGGTGAAGCAGCTCAAAGGCGGATAATAACCAGGGAAACGGCTGCCGAGGAGGGGTGGGAGAGCTAGGCGAAGGGTCTCGTGAGGCGCAGTCGCTTATGTCGTTGGCGGGACAGCAAAGGGGGAATGGAACTGAAAATACAAATTAAGGCGAGAGAGAAGTCTATTGGGGAAATAATTCGTGTCGCTGAGCGATGGGATGGCGATGGGAGTTGTCGAGAACAAGAAAGGGAGCAGGTTTGCTGGCAACCAGAGTCGACGAGGTTTGGCCGCCCGTGCGCCACAGCAAAGCCACACCTGGAGAACTAAACCGTATGGTGGGGAGCTACTAATACGCACCTAATACGCACAAAAAGATGAGAACATTGCCAGAAACGCGATTCATACTTTTTAATTATGATAATCATAGCTATCGCATTAATTCGTTTCTTACATTACAGGCCATTTAGATCATCCACTTCGGTGTCGTGTCGTACTTCATATTTAGATGATGTCACCGCCGAACCCTCCACCAAATCCACCAAACCCCCCAGATCCCGGTCCGCCAGGGCCACCCCAGCCTCGACCAAAACCTTGGCCAGAAAGAGGTCCTTGTCCAGGGCCTACGGGATCGTACCTTGCACCAGGCGGTGCCTGAGGGTCGTAGCCGCCTCCTTGAGGTCCTCCAAAAAGAGGATCATCAAAGGTTGGATGCATGCCACCGCCTCCTCCAGTCAAACCAGGGCCAATCCCTCCTCGTAAAGGATCGTGCGGTCCCAATCCGGGAGGATACAGATCCCGGTCTCCAATGCTCAGCGGGTGTCTTCCTCCTCCAGTGAATCCTCGAGGCGGTCGTTGGATCTCGTATTCATCCTCGAAGCCAGGTGGCGGGAAATCGGCAACGGGACCCGGTCTGCGAGGAGGTACCGCAAGGGGATCGTCAAACGGATACGGTCGTGCAGGCGGATATGGATCATCTCTCAACGGATCGTGCCTTGGCGCTGCTTCCGGCCGCGGTTCTCTTTCAGGTTGTCTGTCAGAACTTTGCGAGGTTTCTTGTCCCTCCTTGTAGAGACCAGGCGCTAGTTTCTGGATCACGTTGATCTTGAGCAACGAAATAAGGTCCATCAAGCGGGTACCAGATATGAAGACCTCTTTTAGCGAAGTTGTCAAGTCTGCAGAGGAAGAAAGTGGCAGCGCTGATCCAGAGATATAGTCCTTGACAGGAATATCGAAAGACGTTGTCCGATCGTCGCCTAGAGCCAAAGCGAAAATCACAGCATTATTTCCCAGGCGACTAATCTTTAAAAGGTATTGCATCGATGATTGAGCATGAGCGTATCGAAAAGAGGACGTTGAATCGGCATTCCATTCTGCGGGGAGGGATGAACTGTCGGACGAGCTTTCTGCAAAACATCAATCGTTAGAAAGGCCAGAAGCGCGTTAATTATACGTACCTATGGTATGATCTTCACCAAGGCCAACTAATCTGAAACCAACAGCCACCATACAAGCGTGGCTGATGAGAGCGACAGCTTCGTAGGGAGTGTTGAGGCTGAAGTCAGATCTGTCGTCAGGACGGAGAGCTCGAGCCGCCAGCCCCACCACATTGTCGGGGCTCAAAGAGTCTGTGTTTCCAACCATGTTGGGTCTGTTCGGTATTTGAATGGTTGTGCAATGTCAGAAAAAGACAGAGATGTTTTGGGAGTTTCAACGCAAAAGATGATAGGGAAAACAGTCGCAAATCAGCCTGAATAAGTATTGAATGCTCCAGACGCCAGAGTTGCGTGGCCCTGCCCCAGCTGAATGGTTATCGGTTATCGCACGTGATGGGCTAGCTCCTCGAGGTTAGGCGGGATGCAGCTAGAGATGCCCAAGAGCTTCGCCACAGATTGGGGTTGATGCCTGAGCTCCAAGGCTATGCCCCCACGTTAACTATCCACGTTAACTATCTACAGATATATCGAGAACCATTCATCAATTCACCGTCCATGATTTATAATGATAAAACACCTGGGACTTGATTAGTATCCTGATTAATGATTTTTTTTTAAGCTTACTTAATTGATAGAGGTCTTGCGAAGCGCGTTCGTAGTCCTTGAGAAAGCAGATTAATGTGGCAGCAAAATTTTATATTTCTGAATATATTTCTGAATAACGGATCATTAAGAATATTATTCCACCAGCGAGCTCAAAGCTGATATTCTTTGATGACCCCGATTGGTCAAGCTACGTATAGTATTGCAGATGCTTAATGACAGAGGTGAAACGCAATTTGTTAGACCCTTAGGAGACGCCAGCTCAAGTCGGTTCCCCAGATCAGGCCCGCGTGCCTGGCTGGAGCCGATGTTTCCCCAAACAGTCTAGCGCTGGTTAGACTCAAATGCCAGCCTCGACAGCTGGAAGAAGTCACTCCACAGTCGATCAATCCGTCGACCGGAATGTCCAACATCCGCTAAATCAACCAGTACAGGCTTTTGAACGCGTATAAGGCAGTCTAAATATACCGTACAACGGTGGCGCTGGACCGGCACAATGCCACGCGCAGGCATGCAGCTTAAGCTTTATCTCCGATTGTACAAGGCTAATAATAACAGGCCCCGCTTGTATGACCTGCCGAGAGAAGTGTCGGAAATGTGATCGTGGTCGCCCCAGCTGCCAGCGGTGTATCTCCAAGGGTCTCGTATGCCGCGGCTACCCAGATCAGTTCCGATTTTGTGGGATAGCAAGTCGTGGGAAATGGAAAGATGCTCGCATTCCAGCTCTGGACAAGGAAATCAGCCCACAAAGGAAAGCGGCCTTGATCAAAAATCAGATGAAACAGTCGACAAGCGGGTCATCTACACCCCCAGAACCGCGGAGGTCTAGGCGCCTGGCGACCGACTCGATGCTGATGAAGCATGCCGACGAGGTCGACGATATTACCGGTCTTCTAAGCTTGACGCAGACCAAAACGCTTCTACAACACTGTATGTGAGGAAACGGAAACGGTGATTCTTGCTAACAAATCTCAAGATGACACGTTCATCTGCCCGCACCAGCTGGCTGAAATTGGCGATGACAAGGATAACCCATACAGAGCGTATATTCTACCCCTGGCGAAGAAGCAGATTGGCCTGCTGTATGCGCTTCTGGGATTTTCCGCAGTTCATCTCGGAAAATTGACAGGAAACAGAGATATGCATGAGACCACGGCTGTCGAGTACAGGTTAAAGGCGATCCGGGCCCTGGGGGAGTTGATCTACAAGAGTCAGACCACGTCCCTATCGAAGGAGGAGCAGGACACTGTTTTCGCTACGATACAGATCTTGCTACTGCATGATGTAAGTGCGCGTTAATGTGGACGTCAGCGACTGACGTGGATAGATTGCGGAAACTGGAATCTCTGAGCACGGTGTTCATATTACCGGTGCGATGTCTGTTTGTAAGACCATACTGCTCGCAGACGGGTTTAATGGCCAAAGACAGAGAGCAGTGTTCTTCATAGGCAACTTGGCATGGTATGTGTTACCTAGTATCTGATATACTTCGCTAACAATGGCAGGTTGGATATAATTCGAGCTTTTGCCGGGACGCGGCGGCTCTGCTTCACGCAAGAGATCCGTGAGATGGTTGCTGGCGCTGGCGGACACAGATTCGAGCTGGTCAATGGTTGCCCGCGAGAGATATTCCTCATCATTGGACGAGCACTGGAAAAAGCAAAGCAGTACAAAAACGGCTGGACGACGGACGAAGACTACCGCTCTACGCTCCTCGGTGCAAACCAAGAACTATACTCTTGGGATCCGAGAAGTAAGAAATACCCAAGCTCAGATGCTCGCTGGGTAAACGTAGGCATCGCGTTCCAGTTTGCTTGTATACTGCACGTCCACCGGCTGCTGGATCCACTGCGGCCGGCAAACAGTCCTGAGATACAAGAAGCCGTGCTGAAGATTCTGGACGCAACGGCGGATGTCCCTGCCGACTGCACCTTGATTGAGCTGCTGATTTTCCCGCTTTTCATGGCAGGGGCTGATTCTCTCTCCAGCCATTCGCAGTACTATGTTTTGGCGAGGCTCCGCGAGATCGAGCGGCGGTCCGAGATTCGTAATCCAGTTCCGGCTGAATTACTGAAGAAAGTCTGGGCTGCTCGATCTGCACAGGATGGGCATGAGAATATTTCCTGGCGGGATTTTGTAAGTATCCTCCTGCAGCTGTGTTTTACTCGACTGACAAGTCTAGACATGCTTTCCAGAACTGACGCGCCAGCATGATTACCTCATAATATGAAGCAAGACCGTGCTTAGATTGCACCTGCAATTCTTATATCCCGGCTGGACTAAGACAAGATCCAGCCAACATCCGCCGGAATGGTGAAGGAAATCGGTCAGGAGTGCCGCGAACTTCCTATTTAGGAAGTATCACCAACCGGTGGGGATGACGCGGGGCTATTGGTTTCTGACCATATACCCAGGTTTGTGGCAAACAAACAAATAAGTAGCGCTGGCCGCTCAGCAATGGGTTAAATAGAGCAGGCTGCGTACCGAAAAAGTTTTCGCAATCTCATCGACCTACTACCGACGATGGCCGCCTCCAAAGAATGGCAAAAGATGCTCAAGGGCGAGCTATACTGGGCATGGGACGCCGACCTGCAGGCTAATCGTGATCGCTGCAGGGAAGCGTGCAAGAGGTTTAATGAAGCCGGCCCTGTCTCCCGACGACGTCGAGTAGAGCTCTGGAGAGAGTGAGTGCGGTTCACCCATGTCTTATGTCTTATCCTAATTATTAACAGTATAATCGGCGACACTCGCCCCCTTCCACCTGTCAAACCGGACCCAGCAGCAGACGAGAAGCAGTTCGATGAGACAGACCCAATTGTTGATCCCCCATTCTCCGTAGACCACGGGCTCAATCTCAAGGTCGGAAAGGGCACCTTCATCAATTTCGATACGACAATCCTGGATACGTGCCTCGTTACAATTGGAGAGCGCGTACTCTTTGGCCCGCATGTTCGCATATACGGGGCCACGCACCCGATGGATCCGGCTGTGCGTCGGGGCCTTGAGGGGCCCGAGGCTGGAAAAGAGGTGCATATCGAGGATGATGTGTGGATTGGAGGCAGCGTGATTGTTCTCGCCGGAGTGAGGATCGGACGGGGGAGTACAGTTGGGGCAGGATCCGTTGTTACGAAGGTGACTACCTAACTATTTCTCGATCTACGTTCCGTTGTCTGGCCCACTGATCGCTGACTGGTGCGGCTTAGGATGTCCCACCCTTCCATTTCGTTGCCGGAAACCCGGCGAGGGTTATCCGCAAGATTGAGACGAGTATGGATCCGGCACAGGCTAAGGAGGGTTCTGAGACGGTTTAGATGGTGACCATGGGTCTTTCAGTCGAATCAGTTAGAGCGTCCCGTCGAGGAGGATACGGAAATAGGTTGGACTCTGTGCTCTGATATAGTGGATCGGCCGCCCTGTCCATACAGCGAAGAATTGAGCCGAGGTTGTTATAGAACCATCAATCTTGGCGCGTCCAGTCTTTTCACAGCCAGATGTGCTATCTACGCTAGAACTGGTGCTCCTTTGCAATATGTCGTCTATGAAATGACTTGAGTTCAATGGACTTCTGAGATTCATCCGAGGCATCCGAGGGTCCGATGTACCTGGTGGGTGCTATGTAAATTGGTACGACCTCAGCTACCTCAATGATATGAAGCAGTAAGAACCTCGGCACCCCGCTCTCAATATTAATTCGCTGTAAGTGATTGGTCCAGAAATAATGTCTGGGGTATCTGAAACGATTTTCACTTAAGATACTTCGAGGTCTAGCCGCTGCCTAGGTATACTTAATTGCCGGAGGCCCAGCCTCACTTGTGTTCCTGTGCACTCCCGCTCATCCCACACCTCTCTTTCCCCCCAATCCATCCAAACCAACAACTATGTCTAAGACATACACGCGCGATGAAGTTGCCAAACACAACACCGAGGATTCCCTCTGGTGTATCATCGACCACCGCGTCTATGACCTAACCGAATTTCTCGACGCGCATCCCGGCGGAAGCGTCGTCCTCTCCCAAATAGCCGGCAAAGACGCAACAACCGACTTTTACAACCTCCACCGGCATGAAGTCTTGACGAAATACCGTGACTCTCTCTGCATTGGGACGATCGCGGATGAAAAGCCGGAAGTTATCGATCCCACGCCGGACGGTCTCAGCCCAGTTCCCTACGCCGAGCCGCTCTGGCTGCGTCCTGGCTTCAAGTCCCCTTACTACAATGAGAGCCATCGACGACTGCAGAAGGCGATTAGGGAGTTTACAAGTCTGCATGTTGCACCCGAGGCCGCGGAGAAGGAGAAGGATGGAACCTACATCAGCCAGGAACTGATCGACAAAATGGCTGAGACGAACGTGCTTGCGATGAGACTGGGCCCAGGGAAGCATCTGCATGGGCGAAAGCTGCTGGGTGGTGTGGTTGATGGAAAAGAGTTTGATTATTTGCATGACTTGATTGTTGCGCAGGAGATGGTCAGAGTCAATGCGCGTGGTAAGTGCACCCCAGTCCAAGCTTATCCTAAGTCGCTGCTGCATTTTCAGGAGAAAGAGTGCTGATTGTATTTCCGCAGGCTTCCAAGACGGTAACATGGCCGGCATGGTCATCAGTCTTACGGCGGTCCAGAACTGGCTGCGCAACGAACCCCTCCGACAGAAGGTCACTGAGGAAGTCCTCTCAGGCAAGAAGAAGATGTGCCTTGCCGTGACAGAGGCATTCGCTGGCAGTGACGTAGCGGGACTCCGAACGACGGCTGAAAAGACGGCTGATGGGAAATACTACATTGTCAATGGAACCAAGTGCGCCTCCCCTCCTGTCTCCTCTCTTTACGGAGCCTGGTGAGCAAGGTACTAATGTCTGCTCAGGAAATGGATCACAAACGGCATGTACGCGGACTACTTTGTAACTGCCTGCCGGACCGCAAAGGGCTTCTCCGTCCTCCTGATCCCCCGCGACTCCGCCGTCGAAACAACTCAGATCAAGACCTCCTACTCAACAACCGCCGCAACCGCCTTCGTCGAGTTTAACAACGTCAAAGTCCCCGTTGACCACCTTCTTGGTGAAGAACACAAGGGTTTCATCGTAGTGATGTCGAACTTCAACCACGAGCGGTACATGATGGTCTGCGCGGTCGTGCGTTTCTCCATGACAGTTGTTGAGGAGTGTTTGAAATGGTGCAACCAGCGCATCGTCTTCGGGAAGCGCCTGATCGAGCAACCGGTAATCCGCCAGAAACTCGCCCGCATGATCTCCCTTACCGAATCAAACCAGGCCTGGCTCGAGTCCATCGCCTACCAAATGAACAACATGACCTACGCCGAGCAGTCTAAGAACCTCGGTGGTCCTATTGGACTGCTCAAGTCGCATGTTACGCGGTGCGCGGGTGAGATTGCCGAGCAGGCCACGAATATCTTCGGCGGACGCGGTCTGACGCAGACGGGCATGGGACGCGTCATTGAGATGTTCAACCGCACGTACAAGTTCGATTCGATTCTTGGTGGGACGGAGGAGATCCTGGCCGATCTGGGTGTTCGCCAGGCCTACAAGTCGTTCCCGAAGGCTATGCTGTAATCCTCGTCGTACCGCAAATGCATTGTCTGTATATAATACTTTATTGTCTCACGAATATGCCTAGATATGGAATAGCAGGGTAGTGGAAAGTGCTTTAACAACCACTCAGCCACCACTGTAGGCAAAGCCATTTGAACAACTTGCAGTCTCACTTCAACTCCAATCTCAAAGCATCATACTGCACGTACACGCTCGTCGGCAACACCGCACTCTCGTAATTCGTCCCATTAGTCGGCAAGCTCAGCGTCAGTAAATTACTCCCCTCCTTTAACCAACTAGCCGGGAACTCCCACTTCTCACGCACCTGGTAGCAACTAACTGCCGACCGCACAATACAGCTACTCGATTGATCGTAGCCAATAACCATAGTCAAAGGCTCCTCTTGCTCATTGATGTAGCTCCGCAGCGGGAGATTCGCGTACGGCTCGGACGCGTTATACACGTCCGTATTTCCGCTTGCGGCCTTTGCACCCGCAAGCTGGATCGTTAGTGTGGCCGTCTTACGTGCGTGCAGCTGTTTCGCGCTTAGATCAAACCGGATCTTCCAGTCGTGTGTGGTGTTGGATTCCGCGACAGGGTTATCGGGCGTGGGTCCGAAGACGGACCAGTGGACCGTGTTGAAGTCTGTTGCTGGATCGCTCTCACCGATCGTATAGTCGACCCCGCTGGGGAAGTCGGATTGCCAGTCGTAGGCACCCCAGTAGATCAGGTACTCTGGAGGGTGGAGGGGATGGGTAGGATCGCGGGCTGCGCCGTGGCGGAACTCGCCGGAGGATTTGTCGGGGGTACCGAGACGCCAGATCTCTGTGCCAGCAGATTCGGCCTTCCATGTCTCCCTGATGGATGTTGATTTGCGTGCCTTGACGACGATCCCGTCGCGCGTGAAGTCGCCGAAGATGCCGTCTGCGTAGACCGTAAGTCGGTATTTGCCGGCAACGACGCGGTCGATGCTGAAGCGACCATTCTTGTCGATGTCCGCCCAATATTGGTGGGACGAGGGGACAGCGGAGTTATCCTGGAAGTAGTGGCCGTCGACAGTGAGAACGGCGATGGGATTTTTGGCGTTCTTGGGCAGCTTGATCGTGCCCTTCACGCTGCCGCGCTGCGACGAAGGGACGTAACCAATGACGTGTTTGGCGATCGAGTCGTAGAAGTCGGCGTTCCAGCTCGGGCTTGCGAGAGAGCGAGCCTCGTCTCTGAGTTCCTCTAGTGAAGAGGATCCTCCGCCGTTGAAGAGGTAGAACTGCGGTCCGAAGGTGCGGTCGAAGCCGTTGGTTATGTTCGGAGTGCCTTCGCCGTGGTGGTTGGAGACGATGTAGTTGTAGACTATACCGTCGACAGTGAGGTCAGAGTGCAGCGGGCCCTGGTCTGTCAGCTAGGATCTGTTTAGGGGTGTAAATGCACATACTCCATAGTAGGTATCCTAGAACTGTCAGCAATGATGCTTAACCTGTTTGAAGGAATGAGACTGACCTTTGTATTCATCACCAGCCATGCACCGTATGTAGTCCCATCCGAGGTAGACCCGTCCGCATAGAGTCCGTGGACATCATTGTCTCGCCAGTCTAACTAGATCAATTAGCCCCTTAGCTAACAAAGGAAAAACCCCAAGTGAGACGCACGGTTTGAGAAGGTGTACTTGGTAAAGTAGTCTGAAAACTGCTGGTAGTACGCATCGTCCGGCGTGTTATTCAGCCTCCAGGTCGCGTCCTGGACAACGATCTGCTCCGCGATCGCCTCGTCGCTGGGCAAGGGCGCAGTCTGCAGGTCACTCGAGGTGAGATGTGTCCACAGATCCGTGTTCGGGCGAAAGAGCGTGCGGAGCTCTTGCAGGTTGCGCAGGAACGGGGCGGTCTCGTTGTAGTACGCCAGTCGACTGAACATATGGAAACCGGTCTCGCCGTCGCGGAGGAACCAGTACTGCTGGAACTCCTGGCCGGTCGGTGTATATGTATCGTTCAAGATGATGCCTGCATATTTTGTGCCGGTTGAGTCTGTGCCTTGCACCAGCTCTGTTACAGGATTTGTCGAACCAGCGGTGTAGAAACCGGAGGGGGTGCAGTAGCAGTCGAGATAGGGCCCGATCCCGGTCGATCCAGACTGCGGGCCTAGGAAATCTTGACCATCAAGGTAGAGGTCGATAATACTACCCCTGTCTTTGTCGAAAGTGGCTCTGAGTCGGTCGTTCTCAAGGACAATGGAGGTGTCATTCTCTGTTGCAGTGAGGGCTGCGCGTGCGACACTGGCCGCCGCAGCAAGACTGAAACAGACACCGAGACGCATAATTGGGCCTATGCGCTGACAGAGGCGTACGGCTCGAGATTTATTCTCTCGATGCAGCAGATCCTGGCTTTTATGGTGTGTGCCGGTGATCAAATTCTCCACAGATTCTCAAATCCGGGGTAAAGCTTGCCGAATTGTGGGACAAGCTCCCAAGCCACTGCGCCATGCTTCTTGCATCGGAGATAGGAAAGGGGCATCTGTCTTAAAATAGACACAGTGGCCGCGAGGTGCGTTGGGAATGAAAAGAGCACTGCAGCGCCGTGCATCGTGAGCCAACTCTAGTCATTCGCCTCCGCAATCCCGGCGGGGGGAATGCGGGGATTTCCCCCTGCCAAGGGAGCATTCGGCCTTTAGATTGACGGAAAAATTGTTCGGTGTATCTTCACCCGACATTAAACGATGCGGAGCTGAGAGCTCGCAGAAACTTGATCGCTTCGTTCAAGGGTAGGGTTGGGGAGGTGCGGCGCAGACGATGCCGCTGATGCTGATGCTTAGCTTTCAACCTTAAGTATGCGAGTATGACATTATTTTTTTGCGGTCTAATACCCTACCAATGGAATAGAAGCGTTAGGACTGACGGTTGAACTGGGCTTCGAATGCGAGGACTTTCCGAATGACTCGAGGCTGTCGACAGATGAGACATTCACCGGCACACGAAAAGGAAAAAAAAAAAGGAAAAAATAGAAAAAATAAGGAAAGGGGAAAAATTCAAAGAGACCAGGGTGAGCAAAGGCTTAGGTCAGTAGAGATGGCTGGGAACGCTATTAAGCCACGACATATCCTGAAAGTCAGGCAGGTCAAAGCCTTCCAACAGACTAGTATTCATGCCTTCCCCCAAGGACATGTCCCCGATCGTATTGGCCATGGATGCGCCAGATTGCGACTGCGGTGGAATATCCCCAGCAGGAGCTTCAGAAATAGCCCGCTCGTAGAGGATCTCCAGTGCGGCCACGCATCGCCGAGCGGAGGTACTGTAGCTTTGGTATTTTCGTAGGATCTCCAACGCGCAGTTCCACGACCGCGTGATGGCTGCTTCGGTTACCTCTTCTATGACCGACGGGCATAGGCGGCTGGCAACTAGGACTGTTGCCGCGGTGTATACATCTAGGACTCGTGCGTTAGCTCTTGGGTGAACTGGTAAGTTTTCCGGAGGCTCACATAGGATATTGTACCACCAAGCCGGAAGCGGCCCGGAAGTTCCATCGCAGGGAATGTTAGTGTGGATCAACTCGATGACGTCGCGAGCGACATTGACGCAGATGATGGAGCATTGCAGCGCGACCCTTTGGGGAAAGGAATCGGTGAGTGATATGAGTGGGTCGGAGGGCAGATCGCGGGCTATGCAGTACTTGGAGAGAATCGGTCGGAAGAGGAGCATTCGGACGTGCAGAAACCTGTCCCATGGTTGGTTTTAGTAACCTGGCAGGTTATAATGAGGTAGTGGCATACCTTGCTCGTAGCACGACACTCTGACGGTAGAAGATTATGCTATTCGATCCCGAGACGGGCTCACCGCGCAAATGGGCCGGAAGGCTGCGCGTCCATCTGGTAAGGGCACGGTCGAGTTGAAATATGGTTAGTTCATCTTCACTCGTGTCTCTGTTGAAGTATAAGTCGTAGACATCTTCAGGGCTTTCTTCCACGACGGGCTTGTAGAGACTCAGAAGGATGTCGTTCAGGATATCGTAGAGCTCGAGGGACTTGGCGTAGAATGCCATGATCGATGGCTGGTCAGCTGGTTGTTCTACACCACTCCCCGAGGCTGATGCGATATACTCCTCATCGACGGTTGCTGGTAGAGGAACGGAGCCGCATGACGCTTTCGAGATCATGGCAGGGCGTCCGAACGTCATTGAGATTACTCTAGACTACCGTTAGACAAAGACTGCAAATAGAAATCAGGGGCGTACCTGTCCATGAGAACGCAACCATGCCAGATCTTTCGCGCCAACTGCTGTTCCTGTGGGCTGTGGAGACAAGTAATGGTCTGTGGCAAGTGCAAGCCCATACTCTGGGCATTTCGGACGGCTAGACCGGTAACAATCCAGCACTGATGGGCTGAATTGGTGCTCTGAAGATACTGCGCCATCAGTAGCAGGCACTGGATTAGGGCAGCCGACCCCGAGTCCCAAAGGTTAAAATGCAAAAGATCTTTAGCACGTGAGAAAAATGCAGCCGCTGAGGCTTCACGCTCTTCTGGTACAATAAAATCAGCAAGTTGGCAGGCAAGAGCGAAGATGACATTAAAGGTACACATCAGCATGTTTTCGTCGGATTGCAACGGTTCTCCTGTCCATATCCGTGAATATTCCTCCCGGAGAGGAATGCTATCGACGAGGGGGTACAGAGGAAAGACGTAATGCCAATACACGTTCATGAGATTGTCTGCCATTTTCCGAGGGGGGAGTACGTAGTCATGAACAGCACTTTGCCTTTCCTTCTGGGCCGAAACCAAACTCGAGCGGGGACGTCTCTCTGCGGAAATCTCTGGAGTACGTTGATTTGGAGAGGAGACTCTCTTGTCCACCGCAGTCTTGATCTGGCGCATGAAACTCGCGGCACTTGAGCTGCCGAAGAATTCTTGAGAAGGCCGCTCTTCCACAGAGCCCATCATGGCATTCACTCCGTCCGTGGATTCAGAAGGTTCAGAGAAACGGCGAGTAAAGTCTCTCGCTCCACCCAGCAGGGAGTTGGCATTGCCTCCTGGCTTATTCGCAGGAAAACCTGATAACGGAGAGCGGCCTGAATCGGCACGGAAAGAGATACTAGTCTGGGAAACTGGTGACACCTTGGATGTATAGGATAGAGAAAGTGGTATCGCTGTTGAGCCCAATGGTCTGTTCGGGGCTGTAGCCTGTTCGAAAGCCGTTAGACTTGTCGAAGAAATCGCCGTGAAAGCGGCAGAGGAATGTACAGCATACAGACGGGTGACCAGATCTCTCAGAGCTATGAGCCTCTGAAGACCCGGAAAAATAGGCCGGACTTTCTAAATGTCTGATCCTGTTCTCCAGGCTCGCAATATAGCTGGTTAGAAGCATTAGCGGGGGCATTCTACAGCAAACAGAGTGGTCGTACTCCTGTGCTGCCCTCTTCTTCTCCGGCTCACTTGTGTACTTGCACTGAGAGCCTCTATCCGCTCTTCTTGCACATGGCCCACAAACTGCACGAAATACATAAAGTTAGCAGATGGCTCCTTACTGGAGTTCATCACGCACCAGGTTGAACGCCGTCACAACGCACCTTGCGCGCGCGGCACTCGTCACAGGCTACCGCAATCTTGCGCCGCTTCGGCCGGCGAGAGGCATCTTGCGGCGGCGTCGGCGTCGACAAGGTGTCACTCATACTATGTTGGAATACTGGATTGAAGGTTGTGTTGAAGTGAAGTCATCGGGATGAATTCCGAGGCTCCGGAACAGTGGGAACAACGGGCTTGGCGTCCGGGTCTCGGTTGCCGTTCCGATTTATGCCTGAGGCCAAGTTTGTCCTTGCCCTTAATAACAGATTATTTGACCTGCAAGCAGCAAGCCAAAGGATATGCCAGGTAAAGCCGGGCTCTGCCGTCATTGACGGGCTTGCCAAGACCTCGGGAATTGACTAGGACAACCTTAGTTTATCTTCAACATTGACGGAAAATGAGTAGGAAGGGCGAGAATTGCTGAAGAAGGGTGGTTCAAACCAGTAACTGGGCGATCTGGGTAGACGTTTTGGTGTAGACGTCTTGTTCTTGATGCAGTGGAAGTAGATGGAGCGCTGTAGGGTTGGATATCTCACGAGAACGTATCTATGCTTCAGGTCTTCTTCCGAACTGATGAAAGAAGCAAGCACATACCCTCACTTTTTTGAACCCTACTCATAAAGAGCACGATACTAGATACTATCCTTAAGGGATTTTGAGCCCCTCGCTAGGAGGGAGTGATACCGAGATATGTCAATTGCGCATTTATTTACCATGCGCTTCATCCGCATGTACGTATGTGCGATATGTGGATAGGCATCTGGGCTTGCTCAAACTGGATACCGGGCGCTACTGTAGGCAGATATACTATTCGCTATTGCTTAAACTGTGCATTGCTGACCACTATCAACGCATCAGGAAGAAGCTCGGCTGGCGCTGATATAACAGGCATAGTTACGATGTAGACCGGGGAATTGAACTAACAGCGCTGGGCGGACCAGTCGGCGGATGTATTGCGGGACGGGAGAGGTACAATTGTTTTGTTACCTTTGGTTCGAAATTTGGCTATATTATTATACAGCATTGACGTATTAAATCCCAGCTCTCCGCATGGGGAAAATGCATAGTTACTATCTTCTAGGTCACTGCAGGGGTTGGAGCTTAGATAGGGCTCGGGCCCTGGTACAATTGAACCCACCGCGTAACACGATGTATGCAGAGCCAGCATACGTAGATGGACATAACTTAGTTCTAGGCATTCTCTACTGCTGCAAGTCAGCCAGTTTCTAGCCGCGGTATAGCCTCGCTTAAGATTCTTTTCGTAAAGAAAGCAGATCATGAGCACCGGAATGCTTTGTGCTGTCATCTGGATTTTGTAACGCAATGTATGGTCCAATGCTGAGACTCTGGGTTCAGCCTTGACGACAATTTAAAAAAAAAAAATAATAAAGGGGTGATATCATGTACGGTAGTGGCCTGGCCCAGACGTGATGAGATTACAACGAGACGGAGAATGCAGATGGACGATTTTTCGTATCCCATTTAAAGTGTGTTTGCTTTCACAATGCACTAATGTTACTAAGAATCTGCTATTCAAGACTTTGCATGTTACTTTGCTGAATACAGTCCATGTTTGCCACTTGTTAGTGAGCAGTCTGTAGATAGCGCAGGCAACAATATCCATCACTCAGCCGCATCTGCCTAAATATAGATGACGTCATCCCTCATAGAATTGGTACACCACACCTAAATAAAAAGAAAAAAAGGAACTGACCTCTTCATAATATACACAATGGAGCGTATACACAATGTTTTTGGTCTAGATACCTTTTTTATAATTAACATCGGCATCGCACTCGCCGGTCTGGCGACATGGCTCCGATCCGTCTGGAACCTGGTCAACAGATACGCCGACACATGCATAGCGACAGTGTACATTAACGAGCATGACCCCCTCTACAACGACGTAATCCAGTGGATGAACGACCATATCTTCAAAGATCGCAACTTCTGCTGCGTCCTCGCAGTCACCGACAATCACCATCGCCCTGGAAAACGTCAGGGCCTGCTCTCAGCCATCGCAGGCCCAATGGGGCCCCCCGACGCCAGCCCGCCACAAGTACTCGGAAAAAGCACTTTCGAACTCAAGCCGTTTAACGGTTCCCGTCTATTCACCTTCAGAGGGAGATGGGTGCTATTCAGCCACTCGGCGCCGAGTCGGACAATCACAACTTTGCAAGATGGAGCCGAGGAACGCATACACCTCAAGCTACAGACACTGAGCCTCTCTCTTGATCCGCTCCGCGCTCTGATAGAGGAGGCAAATGCGTACAGCAAGAAACTCGCCAAGTCGCAGATCAGCGTCTACCGCGCGATGTCTAATGTGCGGGATCTTGTCCGGTGGAACAGGATCACCACCAGACCTTCCCGAGCGATTTCGACTGTGATCTTGGACAGTTGCAAGAAGAAAGCGGTGCTGGACGATATGAGTGAGTATCTACGTGAAGATACTCGCCAGTGGTACGCAAACCATGGTATTCCTTACCGTCGGGGATATCTGTTTTCAGGACCGCCAGGAACGGGGAAGACGAGTTTGTCTTCCGCACTTGCCGGCGTTTTTGGACTCGATATCTATGTCCTCAGTCTCCTGGATCCAAACATCTCCGAGTCGCATTTCTTACGTCTGTTCTCTGAGGTCCCGACGCAGTGTGTAGTGCTTCTAGAGGACATCGACGCAGCCGGCATGACCCTGAAAAGGGCAAATGAGGACCCAGTCACAGCAGATACAACGACATCTTTTGACGTTATGAAGAAGCGGGCGAGACCAGGTGCTCCAGTCCCTACGTCCCCGCCTACACCGATCTCGCTCTCGGCTCTGTTGAACGCCATTGACGGCGTGTCCTCGCAGGAAGGTCGCATTCTCATAATGACGACCAATGTACCCCAGGATCTAGATCCCGCGTTGATCCGTCCTGGACGCGTCGATATGCATATCCGTTTCGAGCTACCGTCGCGCGTGGAGTTCCGGGAGCTCTTCCGGAGCATGTTTAGCGATGCGCCTTCTGGTCCTGATAGCGAGGTGAAGGGCGAGTCGGAGATAGAGCCAGATGCACCAAAGCTGGAGGGAACGGAAAAGAAGGATGTCGATATGATAGACTTGGATAGACTTGCGCAGCAGTTTGCCGAGGCTTTACCTGAAGGTCGGTTCAGTCTTGCAGAGGTACAGGGTTTCCTCCTGCAGTATAAGAGGCAGCCAGAGGAGGCTTGTGCCCGTGCTGCGGAGTGGGCAACTGACAATAGTAACTAGCCAGTGGTGGCAATTTTGGTATACATCAGACATACTGGCCTGTAAGCACCGTGGTCGGTTTTACACATCATGACTGTACGTAACGAACGATAGCCATGCAGAGGTCTCTACATCTTGGGCTGATGCAAATGAATAATATAACAGATTCAGACCTGGATAGATTCCAACTTGTCAGTATGTTTAAAAGGCGAGACATAACCACGCCGCCGTCTCCCCTGGCCCCTACCCAGTTCGCCCCAGGAGACGACTAGGACAAAAGGGCCTCTATGAGGCCTTCCACCGCTTATCTAGTTCCTTCGCAAGGTCGACATATTCCTAGCAGTATTCATCCATTTAAAGACAACGTCGACATTCTCGTCGAAGAGGTCAATTCGTCCAACGAGCATTTAAAGAAACAACAGGCGTTTAGTCATCTGCTCTGATCAGTGCTGCCATGAATTTGGCGAAGAACTAATGTCCTATTTACAGATACTTGCTCTATACGTCTGTTCCAAGATCCATCTGCATTATCATGGTGCTGCCTCTTAGGGCTAGAACTCCACGTCATGGAAGCTCATGCCGTGACGCAAGACAACGTCATGAACAGAACCCGGAAACCAGCCATATAATTGCCGAAATATCCACTACATTCCAATAATCCGTCTCATAAATTCCACAGTGCATATCTAATAATAAGAACCGACACCATGAAAATCGCAATCACCGGCGCCCGCGGCACAGTCGGCCGCGCATGCGTCAAACTGTGCTCCAGAGCTGGCCACGCAACCGTCCAGATTGACCGCACAGAACAAGATTTCGATGGCACGCCCAACTCGGAAATGCGCACTGCAGATGCCGCAAACGACTATGACGCCGTTGTTAAGGCCTTCAAGGGTTGCGACGCGCTCATCCACCTTGCCGCCCTGCCAGACCCCGTCGGCAAGGACGACTGGAAGGTGCACAACAATAACGTGAATGCCGCATTCAATGGGTTCCACGCCGCAGCCACCTTGGGCATCAACCGTGTCTGTTACGCGAGCTCGGTGAATGCATTGGGCCTCGCGTACGCGAATCAACCGCTGAAATTCGACTACTTCCCACTGGACGAAGAAGCACCGCAACGCCCGACGGATTCATACGCCCTTGCGAAGGAAGAAGCCGAAACGCAGGCGCGCAGTTTCGTAAACTGGTTCCCCGGGATGAACATCGCCTGTCTACGGATCCATGAAGTCGCGCCTCTAAAAGACGTGCAGAAAGAGCACGAGAGCAACTGGGAGGAAGCAGCGGTGAAGCAGCTCTGGGGATGGGTAAACCCTGAGGCTGTGGCGAGGGCGTGTCTTCTTTCTGTTGAGCGCGCAGAGAATCTCAAAGGCTGCCAGGTGTTAAATATCGCGGCGCCGACGACAACGCAGAGTACGCCGTCCGCTGAGCTTGCGAAGAAATACTATCCGAATGCAGAGATCAGGCCGGGTTTAGAGGGGAATAAGGCGTTCTGGACGACGGACAAGGCGAAGAAGATTATCGGGTGGGTGCATGAGGAGAAGGAGTAGGTCGAGTCTTGTGGATATCGTATGTGTGGACAGAAAAGTTGCCGGGCAGGGTGTATTTGCTTGCGTTGGTTGACTGCTCAGTAACTATAGATCATAAACTGCATTCAATACGTTGCACCATTCATATCAAACTGCCTTACCTCTTAACTGGAGTGCCACCGCCTTTTTGAAAAGGAACCATTATCAGACCAGTAGGGCAACTGCAGCACCAACAGTATACGCGTAGACTGACCATCTCCAAGTGTCGATTGTTCATATTTGATATCATGACATACTTTGGCTTATAACGAATTCATAATGAATTCCTAGACCTGTGTCAATGCAGACTGGTAGATGTATTAATTACAGTAGCTGACCAGCCGGTGTCATCGTTCAATCAGAGTAGGTCTGTCCAGGATTACCAGCTCTAAACGCAAAACAATTACGCTGACACTACCGCGCCCTAAGCCCGACCATTCAGGGACTTAGACACGGCACTGTCTCCCCCAAGTCGACATGCTCTTCGGTCTGCAGCGAAGGTACGCCTGCTTTATAGACCATGTATTTCTTCAGTACGCAAGCCCTCGCATGGCACAGCTCAACAACTCGACCTGACCCTCCATTAGTGATTCCGCTGAAAGAAATAGGGTAAGGGTACTCAGAGTAAGTATAAAGTGGTAGTACATTTACCCGGAATGGGTACTAAAATGATTTGAAAACAGCAAGTAAATTATGCTAAATATTAAGAAGGATAATAATGTTTAACGGTTGCGAGAATAATAATAATCCTACTAAACAGAGAAGTATCTTACGCTCTTGCACGTTAGATATGTGTCTAGGATGATAATAAGCCATTGTAGACAGGGCTGTAAGTGTTCAAGCCCACGACGATGCATAAAGGCAGTACTGTATGCCGATGCTACTGCCTGACAGATATATAATTATAACCGCTGCTGCACTCTCTACTGGCCCAGTCTGTTACCGAGACCTACCTATTCTGGAGAACTCACGGTTTTTGTTCATGATTAGATGGGTATATGGGCCAGACCTATTTTGCTACCAAGCTATAGGTTATACTCCTGCAGTCAAGGACGGCTTTACCACCTTCTACTGCAGACGCCTGTCCAAAGTATTACCGGGATGCGGCTGCCGCTTGATAAGCAAGGCTGGTTGCATCGCGTGCTCTCTTCTTGGCCAATACGCTGCCAGTCTCCTATCGGCGCCTTCCCGGTCCTCACTTCCCCGCACCGACTCTGACCACGGCTATTTTCCCTCTCTAACCAGCTCTATCACTCTCACCAGGACGAGCCAGCTGCGGACCGCAAGCAAGATGGGATCATCTTACTCAGTGCCCCTTCTCGAGGAGAAGAGCCCTTGGGGAGAGACAGAGATCGCTCTGTCACCGCCGATGAGCGATAAACACAAGGAGAAAGAGTCTCGTAGGTTCTGCTGTCCTAAGGTCACATTTAAAAGTAGACATGGGAGAGTGCCACTGACATTCTAGCTCCACCGTACCAAATCGAAGAGCGGGAACCGAGCTTGTCGCTCCATCGCCTGGAGGACTGGAACGAGACACTCCTTGAGGATCCAAAGGTAAGGCTGGCAGCTTCGACCCAGGGACTAGGCAGGGCTAACCCAGCCAGAACCGTCTGGCGATCTCCAGTCTAGCTGGCGCCTCCTACACCGACCTCCTCGCCAACCGATCGGCCCTACGATCCGACATCCAGGTATTCAATGTCAAAGTGCCCATTGAAGGCTCACCGATCACGAACCAGCGATCTTCTGGGCGATGCTGGCTCTTTGCATCGACCAATATATTCCGGGTACCGATTATGAAAGCGTACGGGCTGAAAGAATTTGAGCTCAGCCAGGCGTATCTCTTCTACTGGGACAAGATCGAGAAAGCCAACTTCTTTTTCGAGACGATCATTGAGACGGCACATGAAGATATCTCAGGTCGCTTGGTGCAGAAGCTCCTTCAGGATCCGGTGACTGATGGCGGACAGTGGGATATGGTTGCTAATCTGGTGAGGAAGTATGGACTGGTGCCGCACGATATCTATCCAGACACCTTCAATGCGCAGAACAGCAGCAAAATGAACTGGCTGTTGACTGCAAAACTCCGCGAACAAGCGCTCGTCCTCCGCAAGCTTGCGACTAGCGCGCAGCTGAAGGAGCGAGTACAGCTTGGGGCCGTCAAGGAGAACTTCCTCAAGGAGATCCATTCCCTTGTCACGATCATGCTCGGGCCGCCTCCTAGCCCTGATCGAGAGTTCGTGTGGCAGTACAACGATGTGGATGGAAAGGCCAAGGAGATTCGGCAGACGCCGCTGGAGTTTGGGCGGCAGGGTTTCTCACAGTCAACACGCACAAGGGTCTCTCCGAGTCGCTTATACAGTCTTGTCAATGACCCCAGGAACGAATATAATCGGCTACTAACCGTGGAAAAGCTTGGCAACGTCGTCGAGGGCAAGCCGCTCACCTATGTTAATGTCGAAATGAAGGTGGGAGAGTTTAGTCGATAACCCTTTGCGTCACGCATCTAGCTGACTTGCCCAGGTCCTCAAAAAAGCCGTGGTTGCCATGCTCAAAGCCAGCCACCCAGTTTTCTTCGGTTGCGACGTGGGGAAGTTCTCTGACAAAGTCAGCGGCGTCATGGACCCTGAGCTCATAGACCTCACTCTCGGCTTCAATGTCACGCTGGGAATGAACAAGGCAGAGCGGCTCACCAGCGGAGAAACAGCCATGACTCACGCCATGGTTATCACGGCTGTACACCTGGAAGACGGGGAACCGGTGCGCTGGCGCGTCGAGAACTCTTGGGGCGAGGGGGCCGGTGAGAAGGGATGGTTTGTGATGACCGATAGGTGGATGGACGAGTACACGTTCCAGGCAGTGGTTGACTTTAGTCTTGTTCCTGCTGAGATTAGAGATGTTCTCGGGCAGGAGCCAAAAATCTTGCCACGGTGGGATCCGATGGGTGTTCTTGCTTGATGCTCGGATAAGGGAACTATCCAGGCGGAGTTACTAGCATGCTTCTCACTCGAGCATCTTCTTCATGCTATGGGGAACGAGCGCAGTCGATACTTCTGGGCAATTATGCAGTGACAGTTCCGATACCTTACCGTTAAAACCATTCTACACAGTAGCAGCCTCGTGCAGGGCGGGTATGTCGGCAGGAGTCCACGCAGTCCGGCACCATTGATAGCAGACGCTGAGAACCT
The DNA here is from genome assembly GCF_047715535.1 of Aspergillus foveolatus. Taxonomy (NCBI): domain Eukaryota; kingdom Fungi; phylum Ascomycota; class Eurotiomycetes; order Eurotiales; family Aspergillaceae; genus Aspergillus; species Aspergillus foveolatus. The sequence continues at coordinate 106,652 of NW_027396130.1, read as the reverse complement.
CAGAAGACGTGCTGGTTATCTCTGTTACTCATGCTCAGATCCTTTGCTGGAGGTCCATCCGATAATGTCCCGAACAGTCTATCACGACTTGCCCTTGCTGCTCTTGTTCGCAATCCTGGGTTGCTATATGCTGCATCCGCTTTCTTTTCGTGGTCTTCCCAAGCTCCAGCCAATTAATGATACCATCTGTCGTTACAGTCGGACGTTGGCTGTCCGACCGCCACTGTCAAAGGGTTCCTTGATGGGAAGATGCGCGTCCGATGATTCTGGGGGTACGTAGTCTCCTTTTGCCAGTTTACTGCTGATAGCATGGCCGCCACATCGTTTCGCCAACGTGGACTTCACCAGATTCTCAAGATCAATACTGGCTCGCACCTACGTCTTGCGAGAGTTTTTGTGGTTGCTAGCTGTTTTGTTGCATATGTTGCGTGATATTTCCGTATTGTCAAGCGGGAAGGTCACTTCGTAACGCCTTCTCCTCCGCGAAACAACTCGTCTCTGTTAGAGACTATAAGAAGCTCGAAGCAGAGCGACTATCAGGTGGTCCTATATGAGGGCTGTCAATCCAACGGCCGCTTGCAGGTCGCTCGTCTTGGAGGCGGCCTGAATGGCACCTTTCCTGCTTGGGAAAGGGCACTGCTGCGTTCTGGGATCCTGCTGAGTCATGCCAAAAATGCCAATCATATTGCTGTAACTTTATCAGATTCTCAGATTAGATTAGATTAAGGGTCACCTGATCAGCGGCCACTGGACGTTTAGCGAGCGATCTGATAATCGACTGTCTCCACCACTTCCCCTCACCGTCCTCCGTCTGCAACGAGCTCGGCTGCTCTGGCCTAGTAGTAGCCCACCTTGGTCGTTCTCCTTGTATATATTCTTGTTCTCGCTCTGTACATACGACAGGTCGTTCTGGATACTGCCCGAGTTGCAGGTTGTTTGCTGCGGAACGGATCGCGATCAGGAGATTTTGTCTCCCCAGACATGCCTGAGACCCTTTGTTGAGGAACCAACCCCGCTGCTTATATCTTTCTTATTATACATCCAAATTAACCATGCAACCATCTTTCACTGTGTTTCTATTCCTCGTTTTCTGGATCCCCGCAGCACAAGCCCGCTCCAGCATCGTCCCCGTCAATGAGCGGTGTGTCGACTCCATCGTCACAGCCTATACATATATAACTTTCGCCGGGTCAACATCACGGAAATTTCTCGAACAACGGTGTCAGAACCCACTGGCTGTTACGTCGATCTATGCTTCATCGGATGTTTACTGTCGGCCTGAAGAGCGGGAGGCTGGGATTGCACGGCTCGATGGAATTTGTAGTGATGCGGGACTGGAGTTGTTGTCAAGGGACAGTGTTAGGGAGAACCTGACCGAGGACGCAATTCGAGGTATGCGAAGGGTGGATTATGGGGAGTTCGACATGTCGGAGAGTATCAGATACCCAGTGCTCTTGTCTGCGGAGCATTTTCGGAGAGTGTTCCTGACTATGGTGGGTTCTTCTCGCTCTCTTTGAGGAATATATTTAATGCAGTTGACAGGATACATGGGCATTTGAAAGCTGGATGCATTATGCATATGGGTACGGGACCCTTGATCTGACCAACAGGCATGACGTTCTAACAAAGACAGATATCTCGGTTACCTATATTGGGCCCTCGTCCTCTCAATAGGGATGCTAAACAAAATAGTGCAACACTTCTTCGTCTCCCGATTTGATATCACACAATCAGCCGTAGTACTCTTTCAATACACTCCCTTCCGGCGAATCCACCACTTCCTTTATACACACCTTCTCGTTCCAACAGCTCTCCCATCCCACGGCCGCAAACTCCTCTGCTGGACATTCTCGAACCGCGCCGAGGCGCTGGTCACCCTCGGATTCTGGATCCTTAGTATAGTCCTCTGCAGCGTGAGCTATCGCCTATCTACGGACAATATATAGTACGTTCTAGTATTCCTCTCTACCTTGCACTCATCCGACTGATTCGCAATTGTGCAATAGCTGGCCTTCCACCTCCACCCAACTGTTTCGGTACATGGCCGATCGGACGGGCATTATCTCGTTCGCAAACCTGCCGCTACTATGGCTATTTGCTGGCCGCAACAACATTTGCGCATGGGCGACGGGCTGGAATTTCGCCACCTTTAATGTCTTTCACCGCCATGTCGCGTGGATTGCGACAATCCAGGCGGTGGTGCATACGGCTCTTTATCTTGTCTTGTTTTTTGAAAGTCAGTCCAGTTCTTACCCAGAGGTTTGCGAAGCATGGGCTGACTCTTGCAGATTCTAATCCGTGGAGGAAATTGTCCAAGCCGTACCTCTTATGGGGAGCTCTTGTAAGCCGTTCCTTGATCACGGTCGTGACTATGCTAACCGGCACAGGCCATGGCTCTGATGATACTCATACTCCCCGCTGCAGTAACATGGTTCCGCCACCGCGCGTACGAGACATTCCTCTTCATCCACATCGTCTTCTCAGTAGTCCTGCTTGTCGGGTGTTTTTAGTGCGTGCTTACGACCATCCCAAGCCCCGTCATACTAACAATATGTGTCAGCCACACCATAATATTTGAGACCCATGAATACTGGTTCTACCTCTGGCTCCCCGTGGGTATCTGGGTATTCGATCGCGGTTTGCGTATAATCCGTGTAATATATGGCAACGTCCATGTTCGATTCCATCAAAGAAGCGGAACCAGGGTACAGGTTACAACCAGTACAGCCACCTATGACAAAGCGGCCGATCTTATCACATTAACTGTTGTGCCTGGATCTGCTGCCAACGTCTGTCCTTGCCCTGGGCGATACTACTTCCTCTATCAGCCGTTCAGACTTACTGGATGGGAAAGTCACCCGTTCACGTTAGGGCGCTGGGAGTACCAGGTCAAAGTCAGTCGCGGCTTGTCGCGCTCCGGCCGATCGACGCCCAGAGTGATTAAAGGAGACGAGACAGTGGATGTATCCCAGATCCCGCTGTTGTCAGACTCATTTTCCTCAGACGGGCCGACGAGGCGCTCCTCGTCTGCCAACGAACCCAGCCAGTTAGAGATGAACTTGGAACTAACCTTCTGGATCCGTCCCTACGACGGCTGGACGCGGCAACTCAGGGACCGATGCCTCAGGTCATCAGATTTCTCGACAAAGAGCACAATCCTCCTTGAAGGCCCCTACGGACACGAATTTCCGCTGTGGAGATACAACTCTGTACTCTTGCTTGCGGGCGGAACCGGGATTGCCTCTGCGTTCCCGTATATTCGGGACCATATTGCGCGGTCGGAGCCACTGAGGGCTAATAAGCCTGGTTCTGGCGCTTATTCTGACTCGTATGACGAAGACGTGGATGGGAATGAGGAGAAATCGCGCACGCGTATCAAAGATATGCATCTCGTCTGGGTCACACGACAAGAAGCGTTCATCTACCGACTGCTCTCTACCGATCTGAGAACCGCGCTGGGGAGAGAGGATTTTCGCGCGTCATTCTACGCTACTTGTTCTTCTCGCTCCATTTCAACGCTTCACCAACCACAGCGCCGGCAGCCAATATCACATTCACAGCCTTCCAATATTCCCACATTGCCCCCGCCTGAACTGGACAATGAGGCTGAGGTTGACACTGATATTAGACCCGGCCGCCCGAATCTGGAAAAAATTATCACAGTTTTTGCGGAGGAAGCGCATATAAGTGACTGTTCCGCTGCGGTGCTGGTTTGTGGGCCCCAGAAAATGGCGGATGAGGCCAGGGGGGCGGTAGCTGAGGCACTGAAGAGGGGATACCAACTTGCGTATGTAGAGGAGAGTTTTTCATGGTAGGACGAGACTTTGGGATTGGCAATGGATGGACTTGATTGCCTGGCTTTTTAAAGTGATAGATTATTGAGGACTAGAGTATACTATTTTTTCGTAGACGTATATACAGACATGTCTAGAGATCTAGAATGGACAGACTTGAATACAGCACATACATGATAGAGGCTGCGCAGATGCATAATCGTCTACATACAGATGGTCATCTTGGCTGTGTGAACGAGTGACCATGAATAAGAGCGATAAAGCGTGGTCAAGTCATCAAGGGGGATATTCATACCACGGTCCCTTGCTTGCGTCCCGACACTCGCCGAGCATGACATATCCAGCTCCTGAGCCACCAAGGCAATAGTGATGGGCTCAATATATGGGATGTCGCGCGGGTAACAGAGATGTCACATTGACTTCGGATATTGCGTCTATACTCAACGCGGTAGCCAAGCCCTGAGCTCAACCGTCAATGCAATGATCGACATCGTATGGCCAGATATGTCCGCCATAATCGAACAACAACATATAGGGCTGTGCATATGATACCATCTGAGGTTTCTTCTGAGTATGCGAAATGCCCCGCAGAAGATCGGCAACGATACTGGATTGCCGGCTATCATAACTACACTGGCATGCATACTCGTATAGACGAGATGTCATATGCGCTTGATGAACATCAATGCAAGGGATTCTCAATATTGACGGCCCGTGTGCGATAGCCGACAGAGTTAGTCTTGGTCAGTTCTCTGCGCTGCTGAACCAGTCGTCTCAAGTTATAAAATTTGCCTCAAGTCCTAGACCTCGTCATCCTCATCATCATCCTCATCATCATCGTCATCGCAGCATCTTACCAAGAAACCTCAAAGTAGTATTTGCAAGGAATTATCCACCGAACCACCACGTCAATATGCAATTCACAATCACTTCCCTCATCGCCATCGCCGTCCTTGGACTGCAGATGGCCAGCGCAGCCCCCTATGCCCCCGGCTCCAGCAACGCCGCGATCATCTCTCAGGCCCAGGAACAGAACACCTGCGGCAACGCGCACCTCTCCTGCTGCGAGAGCACTGACAACAGCGTCTCCTTGACTCAGGAGGAAGAGGAGGGTCTTCTTCACCTCCTTGGTGGAACGAGCAGTGTGCTGAGCGACGGCTTGCTTGGGAAGTACTCTGGCTGCTCTTCGCGTATGCCCCTTGCCATTTTTCTTTTCCCTGTCAGATGAAACTGATTGGATGATGCAGTCGCTTCCGTTGAGGGTATTCTCGGCGCCGGTGGTGGCCAGGGCCTTGTTAGTGGACAGTGCAACAACCATGTTGCTTGCTGTGATGCGGGTGATAATGAACTGGTAGGTTTCCTGAAAACTCGTGCTGCTGTCCTCAAGCCGGATTCTAAAGGTATACAGAACGGCCTCGCCAACGTCGCTGTTCCTTGTGTTCCTGTCCAGATTCTCTAAATAGAGAGTTTCGGTCTCCTGGACGCCCATAACAAGCAGGACTAACATGGTCTTTCCTGGCCTGACCTGGGGATTTTTCTCATGCTTTGCGATCTGGGGTCTCTCCAGTACCCTGACCTGTGGCCATTACACTCCTTTGTACACATTTTCTTTCACTGAGTAACTTTGCCAAGGGCTCTGCATCTGTATCAGTAACAAAAGCCAATCTACTTTATTCTGACTAAACAAATACCTGTTCTCTTATTGTCAAAGCCATGGAACCAATAGATGTTCAGCATAGGCCCCAGTTGGTCAACGTCCTTGCAAGGAACTTGCTTACATAGTGCCTGATATTTATAATGAAGACACAGATTAGTCACTCATTGCACCCTAGCAACAAATTGAAACAAAACCCTGAACGCCTGCGCGCCGAAGTTGCTCGGCTGCAATAAAAGTATAGCCACAGCCGGCCATGGCCCTCCAGGATTTCTTCCCCTTCGACTTGTCTATGGGAAGTCAGACTCTGTCAATGAACTGCTTGATATAACACGATAACCGTTTCTGTTGAGATTCCAGTGCTTAGTCTCTTTCGAACTATTGCCGTACTCTCTTTAAAACTTCATTACCAATCACAGGCTCAATTGGCTGTGAATACTTCTTCTGTTTGTACAGCGATACCAATAATCGTTTTTACTCCTGGTTTAGATAGTCTAACATTCGCCTAGCTGCTCTATCATTCTATCGCCCACACATGGTTCGCGCCTACCACTGCTGTTAGCCACCAATAACTATGAACAATTATGCATCGGTAATCCTCATCTTCTGGATTGCACGGTTATTTAGCCAAGCAGGGTACATCTCTACCGATAATTTTCTGAACATTGCAGCCTCGGTGCTGTCATTCGTGACTCTGTTCCTGTACTAAGATGAACGAGACGACATGGCTAAAGCATCACTATTGAAAGGCCAGGAGAGAATCTGCCTGCGGATATTGGATGAGTGGCTTGCCGATCGTTAAGTAAAATGATGAAATTGACGGTGTGGTATGTAGGAATAGCGCAAAAAACTGGGCAGTTGATGCCTATTGTCCCTGGCGGCACCAGCATCTACTAGATTTGGGGTGGACTTGGGCATCTAATATTGGAACATATCCTTTCTATGCCCAACACTCTTACGAGTCAGGTAACTACCGCAACATAATGCGTGAATTCAAGATTCCATTCCTATCTAAGAATCCAACCTGTAATTTGTGAGGTCTGTGAATAAGATACCGATTCAGTAAAGACATTGCTCCGAATTGCAGGCCATGTCAGGATTCAAACATCTTCGTAGTACTAACATTGATCCGACTCCATTTGCGGTTCTTGACAATGCTTTCCACAAATCGCACAGGCCAATAGACATGATACAGCGCAAAAAAGGGCACCGGATCCCATGAGGCCCAGGTCCCGTCCTGCCAGTGGAGGATATGATGCCAGAAGGTCCATAGGGAGTGCTTGGTCTCTTCAATACTTCCGATTCCACCTATCCATGTCACAGCCGGGATAATGAGCAGAGTTACTAGATCGTGCCCAATCCAGTAGACGTTATAGCCTGGCGTCGCAGGGGCCACAATGTCGCTCGAGCTTTTGCCCTGCTTTGGCCTTGAGTCCAGGTTGTGATCGAAGACAGAAAGATACGCATGTGCCATTTCAGGTGTATGTTGGAATAACAGGACTGCAGTGTGTGTGCGCGGATTGCATTCGATTGGGGATAACATTGCTTCTTCACCTCGACCTTGCACCAAGAAATCAAAACTTAGATGCCCCGTGAAGTCCTCGCCGCCACGCTCTGCGACTCGGGTTGTGAACTCGAGCATCTTCACGCTCAAGGCGGAGCCTGGAGGTATGGCGCTGTAATGCATAAGCATGTCAGACGATGGACATGCCACGAACGCCTTGACTTCCCCACGCACAACAAGCGAGTGCGTGCAGTACTCCTCCCCGGTAATGTATTCTTGTAGGAGGAATGGGGTTGACTTGGAGATATCTAACGCAGCAAGATAGGAGGATGTAGCTTCCTCGCTGTCGAGGGGTAGCAAAGTCATCATTTTCCCTCTCGCCTTGTCGTTCACACCTATTGGTTTCAAGATGAACCTCTTCCCTTCTTCTCTGCCTTGGTTGAGCAAAATCTCCACCTCTTCAACTGATGTACATCGATATGATTCGGGTACAGGCAGTTCCAGACTCCTGATGTACTCAATAAATGTATCCTTTTCGTGGAATCTCCTCACGATTTCCGAATCAAACTGGACGGCCTTGAAGCAATCTTTTCCGAACTCCGTCTGCGCCATTTCCATAACCTCACCGTCTTCAACGGCACCGACAACACTGCTACAACTGATCCATAGACGCACTTCCTCCTTTCTCATCACGGCGAGGAGGGATTCGAGGTAAGGCTTTGAATCACATGGACGGGGCGATGAGAGTCTGTAGAACTTGACAATTGATTGGGTATACCGGCCCGGCGAGGTGAAGCGTAGAGGCTCCGTGTCGGCGCCGATGATGCGGTGCGGCGTCTCTCTCGCTAAGAGACGAGCGATGGCAAGGCCCTTGGCCATGGAGACGCCAGTCACCAGGATCGTCTTCGGTGCAGGAGCTTCTTCGAACCTTCCCTGTTCCGGCATCTTGGATACATGGTTGAGAATGAGGCTAGTGATGGCTATTATAGCAGTTGTAGGTAGGAATATGAGACTGAGCAATAGGAGGAGAACGTTTTTGGGTAAATGGCTGTAGAAAAATGGCTCCGCCATCTTGCTTGATGGTATCCTGAACTCAGCCTTGTGCAACAGAAGGACGAGGTGCTGGGTAAGCCTGTGAGGCCAGGGCATACCGGCGGCCCCGGGTGTTCCATGGTTCTCATATGCACGCTCACACTGCTACAGCGCGCATACCTGTGGGATTAATAAACGTCATGATGATCACTGAAGGCACCCCTTATCAAGTGTCGAGTTTGTCACTATTGGTGGCTAACACAACAACAGGGACCGTATTTATAAGACTGGATGGGTCTTAGTTTTCATAGTATTGCTAATTTAATGCTTCCATGTCCTCTATCTATTACTGCGTCAAGATGCAAATCCACTAGACCTCAACATTGAAGCTTGGTTAAATGACTTTTGAGGCAAACGCCTCAATGGTCAGTTTGTAAATAACCTCAACTTCAACGATGATGTCTAGATGTCTACACTGGACGTAACTATGCGGCAATATCCCTGGCCTGAGACAATGCCCTCTTAAATCGTATCTGATATTTTGCCCATTTCGACATTGCTAGGTTTCCTCACCAATGCATCTTGTAATTTCAACTCCGTCCTAAACGCAGATTAGTCTTTCTCCACACAACTGTCTCGTCTCGACCCATCTCTTACCGGCACCCCCGTCGGCTCAAAACTTTTCACCAGCAGACTCTCATAAACCAGATTTGGATTCCCAGGGCTCTGGCTCAGCTTCATCTGCCCGAAACCAGTTTTGTCCTTGTATTGGTCGACCGTCTTCCCGGGCAAACCACCGCCATTCGTCGACTCCCCCAGACGCCTCCTTTTCTCGCCCACACTCCGTCGTACATACTCCAGATACGGCGGGTTCCCGGGCTTGATCACATTATCTGCGGCTAAAATGGAGCCAGGAGTGACCAGTTTCAACTCCTCGCAGAGCTTCAAGTCGGTCGTGTACGCAGGCTTGTAGTGGTCTAGGAACAGCAGGTCGATATGCGTTAGTGCGCCTGATTCGTAGAGACGCGCGATCGATACATCGCTTGGCCCAATAATCACTTTCACGACATCTGATAGCCCTGCCAGGTCGACGAGGGCCATGATCACCGCCGCGAATTCGGGGTTCATTTCAAGACTGTAATACCGGCTTCCACCGGCGGCGCGAACTGCGGCCCCGAAGAGGATGCTAGAGTAACCGATGTAGCCGCCTAGTTCAACCTGAATCCGACCATCTATTATTAGCTCACTTGATCTAGGGCTCGCTGCCGCGGACGAACTGGGACATACCATCGTCTTTGGCTTCACCTCCGCAATCAAGTCACACACGATCCGCCCCTTATCCTCGCCAACATTCATCAGGTACTTTCTTGTCCGAGCATACTCGTCTATGGCGTCAAGAACCCTGTCCGGAGATCCTCGAATGCTGTCCAGTTTGGGGTGCGAATAGACAAAATGAAGGAGTTCGATTTCGCGCCCATCGTTGAAGAATGTAGTTCCTTCTTGTGCTGCGTAGGCCTTAGAGGGGTCAAATCCCCCCTTTTTTACTGTTTGAGATACTGCTTCTGGCATCGTGCAAATTTTGATGCGATGTAGGGTTGTATGGAATATAGAAGCCCTAATGTACTGGCAACGGGAGAGCCCCTAAGCGTCCCAAAGTGATATGAAGCGATTAGATCGGAACTTAGGGGGGGGGAGATCTGTAATGGTCAGGCGCTGCTTGCGCATTGCTGAAAATGTTCTAGACTGATCTTGACTGCTGCACTTGGTTGCAATGACGACACAGCCTCCAATCTCGCGGGAAGTCTCCATGTACCACTGCCGTCATGCCCAGCTATGGTGGCCATTGGGAGTTGCCGGTGTATAATTCCGGGTCGGGAGGGCTGGAACCAACCACGAACCAAGATCGAAAGTGCGCTTAAAATAGTGAGGGAAATAAGTCCTTGACGTTCCTTGAGACACTCTATGAATGCTACTGATCACACGGGCGATTAAGCTTGATCCTAGCGCACGCCATCGACCGCATGCGGCGATCCGACTATTCCCCTCCCGAAGGTTCTCCACGTTAGCTTGACGTGTAGCCCTAACTCTTGCTCAATGACCTCCAGGCCACATCCAATCTTGGGCATCTCAGGTGAAGCAGACTTGTCCAATCCAATCTCGACCCTCTTCACTTTGTTTTCCTTCCTCCTTTTTCTCGCGGGCAACTAGCTGTCGCCATGTCTGACCTCAAAGCTAGCGTCTCCGAAACCGCCAATGGCTTCCACGTCGAGGGGTACGAGAAGATTGAATACGACTTCACATTTCTCGATGGTGTTTTCGAGACCAAGAACGCGCAGCTGGCACGACTCTATGAGCGCTGGGGTCGGTGCCTCGCCATCATGGACAAGAATATTTACGACCTCTACGGCGACGACATGCAGCGCTACTTTGACCACCACGGGGTAAAGCTGCAGATCCATCAGACGATGATCGGCGAGAAGGCCAAGTCACTAGAGACATTTACAAGAATTGTCGATGTGATGAACGACTTTGGCATTATGAGGAAGGAGCCTGTTCTCGTCGTTGTACGTCGCATGTTTGCCCATCTACCTTCAGCTTATCACTAACATACTGCAGGGCGGAGGACTCGTTACGGATGTTGCTGGGTAGGCAATGTCTTTGTTCGCTTATATGAAACTGAATTGTTGATGATTGAATATACAGATTTGCCTGCGCCGCCTACCGCCGCAACACGAACTACATTCGCATCCCCACCACCGTGATCGGGCTAATCGACGCATCCGTGAGCATAAAGGTCGCCGTCAACTACGGCAACTACAAGAACCGGCTTGGCGCATATCACGCTCCCATGCACACGCTCCTGGACTTCGGGTTCCTGCGCACCCTTCCCGAGGCGCAGGTGCGGAACGGGTTTGCGGAACTCATCAAGATCTCGAGCTGCGCGCATCTTCGCACCTTCGATCTGCTCGATGAATTCTGCGAGAGACTTATTCAAACGAAGTTTGGCCGTGCAGAGGGTGCAGAGGGCGAGGTCAGACGGGCTGCGGACAAGATCAACCGCAGCGGAATATACGAGATGCTGAAACTCGAGTCCCCGAATCTGCACGAAATTGGACTGGACCGGGTTATCGCGTACGGACATACGTGGTCGCCGTTGCATGAGGTTTGTCTCTTTGTCTCTCTTCTATCTGTTAAGGTGCAGTCCGATTAACAAGCGTGTTCTAAGCTCGCCCCGCCCGTTCCCCTTCGCCACGGCCACGCCATCTCCATCGACATGGCGTATAGTGCGACGCTGGCCAACACAAGGGGCCTCCTAAGCGACCGCGAGCATATCCGACTTTTGAACCTCTTCTCACGCGCCGGGCTAGCTATGGACCATGCTCTGTTCACGGAAGAACTCCTCGAGAAGGCCACGGCGGCTATTCTAAAAACTCGAGACGGCCTTCTGCGCGCCGCAGTCCCAAGTCCCCTTGGCAGCTGCGTTTTCCTGAACGATGTCACCCGGGACGAGATGGGTGCGGCACTGCGTAGGCATAAGAGTCTCATGAAGTGGTTTCCGCGTGAGGGAGCCGGGATCGAGGCGTTTGTGGATGCCAGTGATACGGGATATACGGTGAATGAGACTGAGCATGAAGGCGAGAAAGAGAAAGACGATGCAAAAGCCACAAATGGCCAAGCACATGAGACTGGAAATGGGAACGGGGCCATACATGCGCAGAAGATGACCAGTGATGTGGAAGGAAGCATGCACAATGTCTTCGGAAATGGGGTACTAAACGAGCTGAAGAAGTCGTTGCCCATGGCTACGCGGATTGCCTGTGCTGTTGAAGAGGAGGCCTAGAGCCAGCTGCTTTTCTACCAGATGCACAAAACATGTTAAGAAATCACAGAGCAAATTTGTTCGACAGATATATAGGTAGACGTCGAGTCATAGCCATTGCGTGATATTATATGCGAACAAAGCATTTTAGGAATCATATGCATCTAGCACTGGGTCAACAACGTAGACCAAATGCAACAGAAACGAAATAGGACCAATATCGAATCGCATAGCCACGAAAGGTCAAAGGTCTAGAACACCCATCCCTCGAATCCAAGCTCTTTCCACTTTGGTCTGAAGTCGAGCCTCATCACGGTCATCAATGAGGTACGCCACAAAGGCCAGAGGCACAGTAGCACGAACGACGCATTGCTTGAATGCATGAGCGGATATGTAATCCCAAGCCTCCACCGCAAAAGCAGTTCAAAAGATGGAGACGGCGTTTGTACGTATGGGATCTTCATCTTTTCAGGTATCAGTGATCGTAGTATGAGGCTGATACAAGCGTGAGAGAAGAAGGTCGGCCGCGTCGCAAAGTTCTGGGAGCATATTATGAGCCTGACTCGGCGAGGTAGGGTAGGATGCTGTTTCCCGCTGGTAGTGGTCATTGTGCCTTGTGGGAGGTGCAGGCGAAAGTTGGAGAGCGTCTAAGAATAGTTCGAGAAGGATAGTTTCAGAGGACACGTGGATAGGCAAATTGAGTAGAGAGGGGTTGGTAGCTAGGTATAAATAGCATCATAGTTTGGTTTGGATTGGACGAGAAAAGCTGGTAAAGGACTTTGGGGAGTCAGGCTGCAAAAGCATTATATAACCCCTGGCAGCAGTTTGGAGGCTGCTGCAGCAATTTGAAAGGCTGAGAGTGAATGCCAGAGGCATCGGCGGCTATGGCTACTTCTAATTCAGGCAGCAATTTGTTGGTTTCAGACATCGAAAGACCCCTGTTTGTAAACCGGCTAAGCTGTGAGCTTCCGAGTTGTTATTGTATATAGACATAGATTTCCAGCTCAAGAAAAATCTTTTTTATGCGGAACTGGTTTATTCTGTACGCCTGGGAATAGATCTGATAGATCACTGAGGCTTCTTGTTTGTGAGATTTATCCAGATATGAGGTCCGGCATGCCGGTTCTATTTTTGTACTATTTGCTGCCTATCTCCTTGTTGGCCTGTTGCGCTATTACGTCTACAGTTGGACTTATATGCTTAGAAGCCAACAGGTTACTGCGCCTTATCAAGGTACAGCCTTAGTTTACCGCTTTGACCAGTTAGAGCAGCATAATAGCCGCCGGCGATCATGACCCCTGTCCATCTACGTCACGGGAAACAGCCCCTGCCAATGGCACAGTACGTTCTGATAGTACTACAGATAGTTCGTTGTTAGGCTAGTTCAGCACTTGCAAACACCGCCCCACGCTTTGCCATTCATGGGCTAACCTCGCTGTTGTGCCATCTCGTTATGACCTCAGTTTAACCCTTGAAGCGCTCAGCCCCGGAATCATGGAGGGGGTATAGGCATTTTTAAACTTAGCCTTACGCAGAGACATGGATGCCGTTTGAAGCTCCCCCAACCGCCTAAAGGTATATATACGGCCGTGGATTCTCCTGAATATGCTTGATCCAGCCACATTCACCCATCTTTGTTCTGTACCACAGCAACCATGCCGTATACATCATACTCGCAGTTCCTGTCGGCCCCTCATCTCTCTGAGATCATCTCGCTTTACCCAGAAGATGAACCGTTCTGCGCGGGGTACGCCCCCTCCCAGGGCTGCCGCTGCCGGATGCGCACAAACGCCTCGAATCGAGCAAGCGCTATGGCTATCCTCGAGCTAGGAACGAAAAAAGTACATATGGGACAAATGCCAACCAGGGATCTCCTCATTGATTTAGCGCATTGTACACTATGTACGCGATTTCACCAGGCCCAGGCCGAAGGTCTTGCCGAGAGATGGCGGCAAGATATTGAGCGGTTCTTGGACTATGAATATGCGCGCCCTGGACTCCAGGAGCTCGCTAGCCTCCAAAATAGAGCTTACAAGCTCCTTGCCGATTACCAGCGGGCCCTAGAGCAAGAACAATGGCGCCAAGCACCGACTCCCAGGTCGACACCTGCGACTCCCACTACGTATTTGCGAACGCAACCAACGATAAGCTCGTCTTCTGCATATAGTCGCTCGGAGAGCATTGCGAGTACCGCCAGCACTAGGAATAATCTTCCAGGTGGCGCATATGCCACAGCGGCACCTCAGCCTGCGTATACAAGTACATCCTCTTCAACCTCAAGGAATGCCGCACAAACACGATCTAGGATTAGTGCAACAGAAACAACAGCAAGAGAGGAGGACAGTCGAGCATTACATTCTGACTCTGCAGTCGAAGATGCAACAAACAGGCCAGGTTCATCCACCGGAACGTCCTCCGGGGGCTCAGGCGATATGGCCACACGGGAGGCAGTGGGCACGATGAGGGCTACCGCTCACCGCACAGCCCGGACAACGACAACATCCACTGTCAGCACCAGACCAATTGCAGACAACCCGCGAAGCACCAGTAACGACACTAGTGAATCTGTAGTGCTCAGTCGCCTGCAACCTTTGGCCATTGGTACCGCCCCTTCGAGCGCATCCACTAGTGCTACTCGGAGGACTGCTACCCGCCGGACGATTGAAGGGGACTGTGGTATTTGTCTCGAGCCATTGCGAGAATCAGGGGGCGGGCGGAGCTCTTCCTCTTGCTCGCGGAGTGAGAACAATGGATATGCTGCTACGGCTGATGGAGAAGCCTCGGGACCTGTCAGGAGCACGGCAGTGCAGAGCAGTTACGGTGGGAACGATAGGAATTATGCTGAACTTACCTGGTGCAAGACTCAATGTGGAGCCAACTACCACGCAATATGCATGAGAACGTGGCTTACCACAACCCCGAATCCTACCTGTCCGACCTGTCGGGGAGTGTGGGTCAATGACCATCTTGAGACTTAGATTGCGTCCCATAATTGAATTTACTATACATCTTGATCGGCCATGTGCCTGAGCTATCCTTATAGCGCATCCATGATGCCTTTATCTGAGAAGTTTGCGACTGGTAAATAAAATATAATTTCCCAATTGCTTGCTTGCTCGCCAACTGCGGCAGTAGCCCCTGGTACAATGCTGCTTCGTTATACGGGCTTGGACATTGAAGTAAAGGGCACGAGAAATAAAAGAGCTGATCTGAAACTGACGATTCGCTCAATATGAGGGACCGTACATCATCGCGAGAGTCTGATTGGCAACATCACAATGCGAGATCTATCACATGGTATTTATATACTGTATCAGCGCAATTTCCCCGTCCCATATCCATGACGATCCGACCCTACAAAGTGCACCCGAATACCCGCCATTATACCTCTGATGCTTCGACTAGAGGGGAAGAGACAGCTGTCTTCGCTACCTTTGCGCTTGGTAGGCACGGACTCCATTGGACGCCACTAAGAGGCCGTAGGCTTCGTTTTGCGTCTGAACGACACCACTACGTGTACACATTTGCACCTCAGCCTGGAAAAACGACATGAGGGGCACAATTATAGCCCCATGGAGTATAAAAACTAGTTTTCTGCAAGATTTGAAATGCCAAATGAGCTCAAAGTAGATAGAGTCGACTGAGTTGAGCATGTTTAGGGGCGTTTTGGGCTATAGCTACATTGACATTACAAGACTGTAGTCTTTCAATAAGTATAGTTACAATTATGTAGTGGGTGGATATTATACAGAGGCTCTTGCAAACCTGACCAGTTCCCTTTTATCACCAAAGAACACATCCCCCTCGCCACTAACGCCGTCTCCGGCGCTCCCTGAATACTGCCAAAATGTCGCCTCTTCCCAACCAGCAGGCAGATCCCCCATCTCATCCGCCCAATTCGCCAACCAGAGGGGATGCTCCTGTGCGAACGTCTCATTGTTTCCTGCACACTTCTCCCACCACCCCGCGGAAAGGAACAAGATCGGTCTCCGCCCGGTGACCTCCTTATACCGGTCTGAGAAATCCGTCATCCAGTCTGTGATTTCTGTCGTACTCTTTCCGTGGCACAGTTTGCCCGGGATATTGCCCTCCATTTCGAGAACGCCAGGGAGGGTTGCCCCGTCCGCAGTCCAATTTCCACCGTGCGAAATGAAGAAGTCGGCTTGCGCGGCGCCGGTGCTCTGCGACGCTAGGGCGAAGTGGACAGCGCCATGGAGGATGGTGGTGTTACTGGAGGTAGAGACGGCGGCCGCGGACCCAGTCTGGGATTTGAAGCGCAAGTTCCGGTACGCGATGCCCTCTGTTGACTGCATGTGGGGGAATTGCCTCAGTATCAGGATATGGGTAGAAGGAGCGCAGATCACCTACCTTTACGAAAACAAACTCCACCCCCTCAGCGACGGCAGTCCTCCAGTTCACGGGAAGATGGATCTCGAAGAGATCGATCCCACGGGTCACGGTCGCATTTCGTAATACAGGTGCAGCTGCGGTGACTATAGATGCGAGTCTGAGGCTGAGCAGCCATGTCAACGTATGAACTCGCATGGTTAGGAGAATTTGCAGCCTGCCGCTGTCAACAGGGTCAGATCTCGCAGGAATCCCTGATCACTGTGATCAGCCCCCTTTCTGACCTCGAATCTCGATCGTGGTAGAGATTTGCTTGCACTAGTGTATTAAATACTGCGCTAGTGTCTCGTTACAATGAAATACTGCTGGTACCTGTCATGGGCCCGGAATCAGGCCAAGCGGCCCGAGACCCGTCGGCAATTGAGGCTGAGGCGAGCCGGTCGGGGATGGCCCGAGCACGAATCTATGCCGAAAGAGGTATGCGTCTCGCACGCCAGGTCCAAGTATTCCCTTGAGGCGGTGCATGGCCCAATAATCAAGCTCTACTGAACGCTTTCTGAGTACTCAGCCACAGAAGAAGGCTTCATTGCGCAGCTTAATACTTCCACTAAGGCTTGATTGTCTTCAGCTGGCATTGCCTGTCCAATAAGATGGCTGCAATGAGAAGCATGACAGAAGTGGAGTACGTATGCCTACGTATATCAGCCACTTGCCTCATTATACATAAATGCCCGCCCGCATCTTCACTCTCAGAATCAGAGCCAAAGTGCTTATTTATCTTTATTTCGCTTTACCTACAGTCTACCCAGATTCAGAATGCTTTTCGGCCAGAAACTCGTGCAAGGCATTGCTGCCGGCATCGGTTTAGCATCAGAAAGCATCTCGGCGCACAAAGCAAGCAAGCAAGAGAGAAAGAAGGCCGAGGGAAGGTGCTCAGGATTATCCGAAGCTTCAGCAGAGGGAGAAACACAAGCAGAAACCGACAAGGAGCAGCAACTAGCCGTTGAACAACTCGAACAAGAGTGGACGCTCGATGAGGCGCAGGATGAAATGCACCGACAGAATGACACCGACACTCGCGAGCAATCCTGCGATGAAAACGAGAGCATTCAGTCTGATTTTTCTTCCTGGGTTCCCCCTCCGGCCCCCATATATTCGCCTTCAAACGCCCCTAAGCTCCCCTATCCCGTGATACTCCCGCAACGGCGCCCAAAAAACAACAAGCGCGGCTTTATAAGGGCCTACGCGCCAGTACTCACAGATTTCGGTATTGATCAAGAAACATTCCTCAGCTTCCTTGAGACATCCAACAAAGCATGCCAGGCGACGCCGTGGCTGTACACGCTCAACTTAGCATCTATTGGAACAATGTGGCTTCCCAGTGCAATTGCCTTTGTGGTTTCGACCGTCATCCAGGTTGGGACTGAGGCGGCGATCCAGGTGGACGGTAGACGCAGAACAAATGCGTACTTCGATAAGATCAATGAGGAGTTCTTCCGGCCGCGCGGACTCTACTGTCTTATCATGACATGGGAGCCGGAGTCCGATGCGACATTCAGAAAATTTGATCTCAATACCGCGATCTCGACAGCCGTTGAGCAGGGCGGGCCGGGGACTTTGAACAAACTCAAGCACAAGCTCAAGTCGTCGCATGGCAAGACGCACAATGAGCTACCCTTCCCGGAGTCGGCGCCCCTTGTATTTCCTGAACTTGACGCCGTCGCTGCATCTGGATCAGAGACGCAGATCAAGGACTTCAAGAAGAGAGAGTTCCTTGCCGATTACTTTGATCGTCGCGGGCAGGCAAAATTTGTGTGCTTATCCTCCCCTGTCCACTCCCAACCATGCAAAGGCTTAGACCACTAACGGATATTATAGTCGATGGAAAATCCAACCAGCGCCCTCAACATGGCACCCAAGCCAACCTTCACCTCCCGCTACGCGGACCCAGCTCACCCTGCCAGCAGCGGCGACCTCCTCAGCCTGGTAAGCGGCGGCCACATTTCCGGACCTGAAATTCGCCCCCGCGCACCGAGAGGAAGGAGAGGAATGGCAGGTGAAAAATTCGTCAGTAATCCTGGTGAAAATACTGGCTTAAGTGATTTGCCGGGTAGAGGGCTTGTTCATGCTGTTGTGGCGGCGAGACAGCGGGGCCGGGGTGGGAATGGGTTTGAAAGGGACAATGGGGTTCAGTTCACTGATGGGGAGCCCCGGAAGATGGGGGCATTGGTGGATGCGCAGTATGGGATGCAGCCACGTGGTGGGAGTGCTCGCCGATTGAGAGGATATCAAAATGGCCACGGCGCTGGTGAAATGAGGCGAGGAGGGTTAATAGGCGGGGCGAAGAAGCTGCTCAAGAGTGTAAGCTCAGCCTTACTTTCCTTCTCTCAACGAAATTTTTGTTCTGATTGTCACAGAATATTCTCTATCTTATGATTGTGAATATGCCGTCCGAGGAGGAGATGGCTGCAGCGAGGGATATGTTCGAGGAGTAGATTGTCTGATTTGGCTCGGCCACAGCCCACCACTTCTCAGTGGCTTTTTCCTCCCGTATTATCCGGCCAGTTATGTTGTTGTGAAGATTGTGCAGAAGGTCTCAACCAGGTGTAGTTTTGCGGCTCGGAACTTATTATAGCAGAGTAAATAATAATGCGGACATTTATGTATTAATCTTTAATCATTCCCCTACACAGCCTGGCCTGTCTGTAACCATGAGAACCAACCAGAGAGATTGCTCCGTACCACTACAGTAGTTAACATCCTCGTAGCTCAACCCAAATCCCACTCTCTCAGGAATAATGCAGAAATATAAGGCCGTGATAACGGTGAGGTTCGGTTGTTGCCTGCTGGGAAGATTAGAGTCACTCGCCATTAGGGGTCCGTAGGCCTCGCTCCTAACAAATCCATCAAAATCCATAATGTAACTTGTCCACCATGGTAAAGGCTGACACCTCCAGCCCGGGGCTAGTATGCCTGTATTTTTGCGCGAGCGCTAGATGTTTAATGTCTCATGCTGGGTGAAGAATAAGGGAAAAGGTTTCCAGGGTCAGGCTACGGCCCACTGGATCTGGACGGCCTCGTAGTCCAGGCTAGCATCTTGTGGACAGAAATAGGTTTCACCTAGATACAAAGAGTGAACTGAGGTCTCAAACCTGTCATTAGAGCTCTCCGTTGAATCCAGTATATGCCCTTGAAACAGTACCAAGCAACTGTGCTGCGTCATATACCATCTCATCTTCGCTATCGAGGATTTACTCTTAACCTTGAGCACGCATGGGGGTAAATGAACAAACACATATCCATAAAGAATCTGGCAGGCGGTCGACAAATTTGATGGACGTAATATTTCCCATACGTAGAGAACCCAACCTCGTGGAGATCCCTTGGTCCCCTTTACGAGCAAATAGTATTGCAGTCACGTTTCTCTAAAGTTATTAATAAGACCAGGGTCTATTCCTGGATGCGCGTTAATCGAGCTGTTTTTGGGCTGCTACGATCGAACTATGTTGTCCGTGATTATGGAAAAGGACAGGTAAGAAGACGGTTTAGTGAAGCGGAGAATGGGGCGGAAAACATCTCAGATGCCCAGTATCATACTAGGATAAGGTACAAATGATCTGAGACTAGCACCTGTGTCGAAAGGAAGAATTTTAAGCGACATCGTTTCCCTAGCTGGAGGTTGTAGGTACTTGCCGTTGGGTACGGTGCATCCTCCGCGGTTAGGCCCAAGATGGAGTCCAATAATATTCACCCTCTGAGAATCCATCGTATGACTGTACTTCACATGGGCCGCGAAACAGGCCTGATTGCGGAGCAATCCGGAAATGCAAGAGATAGTGGAGAGCCGGCGGCTTTCACTCCGAATCGTTATCTGTTACTAGCCCTAGTTAAGCAGGCAGTAAGAACTTGCAATCCTCAAGCTTTCAAGCGTAGCCACCGACAATCATGCCCTATATTAAGTCAGGTGAACCTGTTGAACTCGGCGTACTCCCGTATATCCCTTACTATTCCCTCGCTGCCAAAGTACACTAGCAGAGTATCCTGGCTGTAACACACGCCTCCGGCATTACTTTTCTGCTGCAGGTCTTCTCCAGCCTCTAAATGCTGAACCCATCGATATTCACCACTCGTCACTGGATTTTTCTAGCCTTTCCTTCATTGTTGCACTGGTGTTTGACTTGGCCTCCTTCACCAGCGGCAAGCCACAATTCACGATAACCCAACCTTTCCCAAACAAGAAAACGAACCACCACCAAATCTAGCTAGCGGCCTTAGTCATATGCATCGCTGTCTCAAGGATTCTTACGTTCAATATGTCCATGTCCCGATCTATCGGCACTTACCTCTGTATTTTCAACATTCCCCAGCAAAGAATCCCAACTAGCATCATTCCTAACGTACCCTACCTCAGTTCCCTGTGCAGCATGAATGATCTGACGAGAGGCTCTAAAGCATGCGTTGAGAAAGGGTATAATAAGCTGCTTATACATGACCATGTTATCACCGAAGTGGGTATGCATCCGTATACGACAGCCTATGATATGAACATGTTGGTCTCACTTGCAGCTCCAGAGAAGACTGAGAAGCAGTGGATGACTTAACTGGTGGGTGTCAGATATAAGGTGCTGATGGACGAAGGTCGCCGCTAGAGATGCAGACTGTGGAGGTGGAGCTGGCCTAATTAGCGTGTGGTGAAGACTGATGATGATAATATGGTTTAAGAAGGTCAGTTATGCACAAGGATTATTCAGGCTGTGACCATAAGCTCATGGCAGCGCGTGTTCGTAGTGAGAGCTTTAACTAGGGCTAGTGTATTTGAATGGTGAGAGAGATTTAGCATATTCTCAATCTCGCTTCATTGTTAGTGGCTTCCTGTTTTCAACCTGTTAAGTAATGCACCCAGAAAACTCACAGAGCAGATTGTGGCTCTACAAGAGCAAGCAAGTTGGGCTCTTCAGTACAACACTCCAGCCCAGTTACCAAGTACTAAATATAGTCGTTGTATACTACACCCAGCATACCTCAATGGGAGGTTCAGCCAAAACAGCAGCCCTTAAATTAGTATATCCTGGTCCACGAGATATTTGAGATTATTGTCCAAGCGGAGTTGAAAAACATGGATATAGATGCAGTGCTGCATTCCAGTCATCAGCCTACGACAGTCACAGGTAACTATCCACGAGCTTGTTTATGGCACCATAGAAAGAAATAAAGACTATAATACGACGATGGCCCTATCAAGAGTACATGGCCCCTCAGACGTGTAAAGATATTTTCGTTTTCCATGCTTTCCTGTCGCTACTGCTAAGGGCAATCGGCGGCGAACTGACATTATGCGATAAGCAAGTATGTACTAAACTCTCTCAATTCAACAAACACTTCATTTTTCATAGATAGCCTGGAATTCGGTTTGGAAACGCCTTGAGGATTTTCGTCGCTTCCTAGGCAAACTCCCGGTCTAGTCATCAATGCTTCAACGTCATAGGCATTACTATTTATGTGGACTGGACGACTGCAGATATTGTGTACACCGGCAATTTCTTGTCGCGATTGTCGCGTTATTGATATCATCATATGCACAACCCAGCAGCCGGGGTCCCCGGCCTTTACCTCTAGTCAGCCAACAAAGCTCCTCCAACAAGTAATAGAGAGCCGATGTCTAGGCTCAGGGTATTGAATGGCCAATCGACATCCAATACGCCGAACGATTGGTCATTCTGGAATCGCCTCCGACAAGGCCCATAGTCGTAACCAAGGCTTTCGCCCACCGTCAACCACTTAAATATCCACTCAGGGGATCAAGGGGCGTCAGAACTTAAGGAGCATATGCAAGAGCATGGCCTAAACTCTGTACTGTTTCGGATATGGGCATGAGCAGGGCTTGATAACTTTGCAGGAATAACTTTGCAGGAGGGCCAGCAAAATCCACATCATTGCACTAAGCTGAGATGGTCTTGCTCAGTCCACGCAATCGATTATGCGAGATAGTAATTAAATTCAGAAGGCAATGCGTTGTTGGTATGCATCCTGGGCATCATTGACGTTAGCAGCCACTGGAAGCGGCTACCAGAGCGCCACTTATGCACGAACGTTAGAGATGCACTTCAATCACCATTACCTGCAGCATCGTGCATTTCCCCTCAATCTTCAACCAACCAAAGCGGTTCCTCAACTCTATACACCCGTACTGTGAGGGGTCTTGCCGCTTGTTTCGGATTGACTTCCAGATGGAGTCAGCTGCAGCTTGGTAGGACATTCCTGACAGGGTAGCAGTATGTTTATTCTGTCAATAGCTCTGTATATCATTAAGGCCACGCTCATGGATTGGACACCTGCAAAACAGCTGGCATGCGATCTACATAGCGCATTGACCATAGATGCACCTAGCAAGTAACGGCAATTGCATTGATTGACAGATTCCCTAAAAGCTGGCAGCCTACCGAGTGGTTCACCCCGATCCTGTCCTTCCTTTGCACACCGAGCTCAACTCAAGAATGGACTTCCTCATGGAGTACGGCACTACTGCTGATTTTTTCACCGTTTTCGCTACATTATGGCTCGTATATTGCCTTCTGCGCATGCTGTACAATGTCTCGCCGCTACACCCACTGAGCCATATCCCGGGGCCGAACCTCGCGGCCGCGACCTTCCTCTACGAATCATGGTTTGACCTGGTCCTGGGCGGCAAATATACGCACAAGATCAAGAAAATGCACGAGGAATATGGTAATCCTCCACCCCAGTTGTCATCAGACGGGTCACAGCACTGAATTACCCTCGTCGTGGCAGGTCCTGTGGTACGCATCAACCCAGAAGAACTTCACTTCAACGACATTTCGTTCGCAAATGAGATATATGCCGGACCGGGCCGCAAGCGAAACAAACAGGTTCATTACCTGAATATATTCGCTGGTCCGACGACGTCGTCCATGCTCGCAACGGTGGAACACGGCCACCACCGCGCCCGACGGAGCGCGGTGAACCGTTTTTTCTCGCGCGCGCAAATCTCGAAGCTAGAGTCTAACATCAAAGACTTGGCATCAGGGCTGTGTGACAAGATGATTCGTTTGGGTGAGTTGCCCATATCTAGTGGAATGTCTGGCATTGACATATTATTGAGGAACGCGTGACTATGCACCCCTAGACGTTCGGACAGCATACAGCTGCTTCAGCGGGGACGTTATTTCCAAGTACTGCTTTGGAGAGCCTTTTGGGTTCATCGCACAGGAAGAATGGGAGCCAAACTATAGAAATGCGCTGAATGCGACGCAGGCCCCGGTCCATGTATTTCGATCGTTTCCCTTCCTCAAACGGCTGACAGACATCGCGCCACTGTGTGCAAGATGGGCCAGTCCCGGTATCAGGGAGATGCTCATCGAGTCAAACGAGAGGATGCCTGCCCGGATACAAAAGGCTCGGCAGGACTGCAAGAGAGGCATCACTGAGACCCAGCCCAGTTTATTTGCTGCGCTTCTCGACGCACCATTGCCAGAAGCAGAGAAGACAGACCAGCGATTGGGAGGAGAAGGTTTTCTCATGATCGCTGCTGGCACCGAGACAACGGCCGTATGTTTATGTACCCGGCGCTAGGCCGTTTATCAGTTACTGAGCATTCGCAGTGGACGCTGACCGTCATCACCTTCCACCTGCTAAACCAACCAGACACCTTGAACCGTCTCAGGAGTGAACTGCAAGATTCCGACGCCATTAATCTCCAATGGTTTGCACTGGAAAGGCTGCCGTACTTGACCGCTGTCATTCGCGAAGGTCTGCGCCTGTCATACGGTGTATCACAGCGTATTTCCCGAATCGCTCCCACAGAGACGTTGGTCTATCGAGGCGAGCACAATGGCCGCAGAATTGAGTACTCCATACCGCCTGGCACCACGATGGGCATGTCGAACGCCATCAACCACCATAACGAAGATGCATTTCCGGACTCGGACGCATTCATCCCGGAACGCTGGATTAATGTAGACGACGCCCAGAGACGCCGGATGGACTCGTGCTTGACCCCATTTTCAAAGGGCAGCAGGCAGTGTCTTGGTATCAAGTGAGTTTATCCAGGCCTTCCAGGTATTTCTGCCAGGGAATATGCTGATGAATATGATCACCATTCGTTCAGTCTCGCATACTGCAACCTGTATCTGGCTTTGACAGCGCTTACATTGCGTGTTTTGCCGTGGATGAGCTTGTACGAGACGACGGTCGACGATGTTCGGTATCACTCTGACTCCTTTGCGCCGTTGCCCAAGAAAGGGACGAAAGGGGTGCGGGCTGTTATATCGTACCCATAATAATCCTGTAGCCGCAGCGATAAGCTGTAGCGTACCATATACTCAGTTCATGTAAGCGAAGGATTGTGCTGATGCACTGGTATCTTATTTTTCATTATCCTTGTTTCATTCTTCTTTGGCGATCTTCAGCACGAGTAAGCACGTGGAAATATAAATCATGAGAATAGGTTTTGTCCGAACCACCAGTAGTCGAGATGAGGAGTTAGCGTTATAGTCAAATAAAAGTCTAGCTGATGCAGTCTTTACGGCAAGACCGAACGAGCAGGCAGACAGCTCCTTCGCGCATCCTGCTGGTCAAGTAGTGGTCCATGGCTCTCGCTTCAAACCAAGCCGTCAGCCTGGAAGATATCTCTCCCAATGGAGCATTACCAATGTCCTAGTTCTCAGTCAGATGCCTCATTCAGCAAGCACCTGAGCACAGAGGTACAACGGATAAAAGTCAGACCCAGGTGAGTTATAACTGCCTCTGCTAAAAACACCACGAGGCCATTGTCAGGACTTTCATTCAGCTCGAGACGTCGCTCTAATAAGCTCTGCGAGAGACAGCTGCGCAGAATTTGTACTTGCCCCATCTCTCAAGCTGTTCATGCTGTTATTTGAATAGTTAGTATTGGCTTGGTCTTGATTATAGGTGACCTACTTGCGGCTCCAGCAACGCGCGACGTCCAGTCACCAGGCCCATAGACTCATAGAACGAAGCCAACACAGGACGGTATCTTAAGAAGCCCAATCTTCATGTTTCTTCCATGTATCCATTCGTTCCTGAACCATAGCAGAGGCGCCGACTGCTTGTCAGCACCCGCCGGAGACCACCCCTATGTGTAATTCCTGGGGATGTCAGAATTATCTAAACTGATAGTATGACTGAAGAAAGGACGCAAATGAACTATGGCTGTCAAGTGGAGTTGAAAAGTTGCTAGAGCTAGAAGTGAGAAGAGTCCTAGCCATGAACTCTCTGACATGTTAACTCTCTAGTCTTCCAGCTGAAACTTTATAATTTGAACCGCTTTTGAGAGACAGGATATTATGATAGTAATATGGAACAAGTGTCTTTTAAGAAGAAAGTGAAATAATTATAGAGGTAATCTGAATAAAGAAGTGAATTGACCATAAGAAGAATAGTGAAAAGAGCTCTGATATTAGGGGGCATAAGTGAGGCATCCGCTCAAAGGAATAACACAGCTCACACAGCTCTCCAGCGAAACAAAAGCCTCAACACTTCTACCCAGAGGATTCTTTCCAATCCTTCTCTCTTCCCTTCTAATTCTCCCCTCAAAGCGTACACCCGTCTCAAGCATTCAACTCTTTCCTACACATCCACCTGCACCTCTAGCCCACAGACTGCATAGAGCCTCAAATTCAAGCACAAAACCAACTCACCACAAGAGTCCAATTGTCTATATTCCGTGAAAATGCCGATGAGCTGGACCCCAGAGGCAAACGCCAAGGTGCGCATCATCCCCATTCCACCTCCACATGTGCCTCAACTACATTCCAGAACCCGTCTTCTAAGCAAGCGCACGAACTAACACGGCGTACTAGCTCTTCATCGGCGTCCTCGAGCAGATCAAGACCCAAAGCGTCAAGCTGGACTACAAGGCTCTCGCCGAACACATGGGACCCGGTAGGTGCTAGTCTAGTCCTTTTCCCACTGCCTTCTCGCGCCCTCTCCATCTACGTTGATATGCAGGTAGCCCACTAATAATGCTTTCTCGGCTAGAGTGCAACGCAAAGTCTGTCCAGAATCAGTTCACCAAGCTGAAGAAGCAAGCGGCTGAAGAATACTGTAATGCCGGTGCAAACACGCCGGCTATACCCAACAATACACCGAAGAGACGCCGTGCTCCTGTGGGCTCGAAAACGGGTGCTCCGGCCAAGAAGAAGACGGGAGATGCTGTGGTCATGGGGGGTGACTCTGATGCCGAGGGAGAGACCGATATCGAACAGGAGATTCTGGATAAGGTTAGAGCGGAGCCCAAGGAACTGGCCTGAGAGCAGAATATGGTTATCGACATTTGTTTACAGCCGCCCTGGATACTGGAGAATATATCCCTATTAAGTGGGATCAGAATTGGGTATTTATTCAAGTGTTGGCTGCTCTAAGAGTGCTATCGGAAAGCTAGTGAAAGTAAAGCTGTTAGCGAGATCCATGTATTCAACCCTATTATCTGGCCGTCTGAGCCATAACCCATGTGGTATCAGGTTGCTCCTGCGCAATAACTCCGGTACGTGAAATTACATTAGCCTATTACTGAACTGAGTCCAGGGACTGTAAACGTTCTAATTTCTCTCAAGCTAGATGATTACCTGGACACCGAATGTCACCCATCCATCTAACAATTATAAGAAAAGCCATAGGCACGCTAGAACAAGTAACTAATCGAACTAATTATGATTCCAGGTCGGCATCTCCCTCCCCAACCTTCTCGCGATCTCCATCTCACGGTAATAATGAACCTTCCTTTCAACATCCGTCACCAGGTCCCCAATCTGTGGATCAGGATCATCCAAAACATCTTCATCCAACTCCTCCACAGCTGACAAGATCGCTTCACACGACCAACATAGACATACCTGGTACTGCTTCCCGTACCGAAGTCTGTACCATTGCTCTGCATTTGTGAATCCATCATCCAGCGTCCCACGACCGATCTTGTCTTCGTGGTTGATGAATCTTCCAACGCGTTCAGTGACGAACGTTCTATATTTAGCCGCACTGCATTGGTGCGTATGCCAGACGAGGTCGATATCAAGCGTTGGCACCAGGAACTTATTAGGGTAGAGCCTGAACAGATGGAGGAAATTGTCGTAACGGTCGATCGCCCGGCGTAGGGTTCCGTTGACGGCCGGACTGCGAATCCAGCGGTGGGCGTGCATCTTGTCAACGAAGACGCATTGGCGTTCGACGTTCTGGACAAGCGGGTTGTTCAGGTCTTGTATCTGACGAGCCTTCCTGAGGGTCTGGGCTAAGTGGGAAGCGTCGGGGGACTTGAAACGGGCCTTGGGCTCATAGAATGCGTGCAACAGATTCTGGATCAGACCAGGTTGGCTTGCGTCCTCCGACAATGTTTTGACCAAGTCTTCGTGGATATTGTGGGTTGTAAGAAGCCAGTCGCTTTGTTCTTTCGGAAGAGTATATGTCCAGCTATTGGAGTCGATGGCGGCGTGCTACTACGAGTCAGCAACAGTTTTACAAAGTTGTTTGTTCAGAGTCCATACAATATCTGACCATGGGAATTCAATGCTCTGGACATGGTTGAGGTTGTAAAAGGCGCAGTGCTCCTTGAAATCGTCGCAGTTCAGGAGAAACGCGTGCCATATCATCAGGACATCTAAACCATCAGCGGCTGTCTAGAACAGGGGAAAGGAGGGCTCACCAAGCGGCGGCAGGAGGAGGTAACGTGGGGCATGGCTGCCGAGCTGGGCCATTTCGAGGTGAGTGTCAACTACTTGAATCCACTGACGGAAGCGCGTCGCCGCGATGTGCAGAAAGTGCGTCCATTTCTGCTTCCGCCTATCGGGAAAACGAGAATCCGCGATGTACACAGTATCGACTTGGCGGTTTCGACTTCTGCGCGTGTCTTTTTTCACGCGGTACTTGGTGGTTGGCTGGGGAGAGATATTGAAGGCAACGTCGAGCTGGGGAGAATGGATGACTTCATGGCGGAGGGTGTGGAACGCTTCAAGCAATTCAAGGTGAATGGCACATTCGCTGATCGACGGAAGGATTGGTGAGCCATGGTCTACTGTATTTATATCTCTGAAGAGGGCTGGGTTTGGGATATCTAGCGGCTGCTCCTTGCTCTTCCCATCAACATAACGATATTTCCTGGATGAGTTGGCATTCAGCGCCGCGGTCTGGTCGCCACTTGCTCGATGAAGGGACAAAAGGTTGCTGGGAGATATGAGGGCCATGATTGCCGACGAAGTTTGACGCTTGAACGATGCCTGCTCAGGAATTGACGGCCGCTTTGTATCGATGGGAGCCTGCCAGAGTCTGCCGACCACAAAGCTGCCTTGCAAAGGATCCCAAAGTCTCGGGCACCGGGCAAGATCCTCGGCAAGTGGAATACGAGGAATACCACAATCTTAGCGCCTGGAGCTACCCCAAAAGAAGGCGTGGTAAGCGACAAGCCCGCCCCGTTACGATCCCGTGTCCTGGCTAAGCCGCAAGGCAGACATGTTCCGGTTGACCGGCTCGTGTCTAATGAGTCTATGGGCAGAGCACCGTAATCGTGCGCTGAGTGTTAAATATCCGACCCGTGGCCTTGGGCAGTCTCAAGCCATTCAACAACTTAAGTTTACCATGCCACGAAACTCGTTCCATACTCGGTGGAAATCCACCACCAGATCTGCAGCCCCTCTGCCTGACCCGTCCGCAAAATGGAGTCCAGTTGGTCCGGCAAAGGAGCATTTGGTGCAGCAGCTGGAGACCCTTTACTGGGAAGGGGTCCGCGGCGAGATCGGAAATATCATTCGCACACTTAAAATATTCCAGGCCCCAGAGTACGCGGACGGCCTAGTTGATGATGTGGAAGAGAACGATGTCCATGGATATGACACATTCCTGGACCAGGTCAACCAGCAAGCGCGCGCGTTTGCGCTTCGTTACCGTGAGTTCCACTCCACCCGGCACAATCGGAGCAGGAAACTTACCCACCTGTAGGAGACGAGCGAACGAGGTATAATGGCCTGGCTACAACAAGAGTTCTGGATAGCGAGAAGGCGGTTCGAGACCTGACGTACGATATCATCGCGGAGAGGAGCAGCGCCAGGGTGAAAGAAGAAGTTCGAGAGAATCTGACAAGTGAGCCAACAACTACACCTTCCTTCGAAGGGATACCCACTAACGAACTTTCAAAGACGCCCCGAAAAGGTCTAGTATCGAAAGGCAAGCATGGTTACTGCTTCATACAGCAGGTATGAAGAGAGTCCTTGAACTGTGACTGCCTAGCCTCATTGGACCAGGTCTCTTGGATATAGACCAGATGATCGAAGACCGTCCACACCGGACGACGCCCAAGAGGGTTCCTGGTATACCGCAATGTAAGAGAGTCCTATGTATTCCGGGGTCAAACTAAAGGCTGAAAACTGTCAGTGGTGGCGAAGAGCATGGGTACACCTGTCGAATTTCGAGTGCTGAAGTGTGCCCAATGCCACAACGCCATAACCGGCAGCATGTTCACGCGCCGTAACGAGGAGTTTGCGACGTCCACCATCTGCGAAAGCTGCTACTGGGCTCACCATTATGGCGATCACTCGTACGTAAAGCAGTACAAGCATTCCATCGTAGAGGACGCGATCGAGCTGGCGGAGCGCCAAGGACACTGCAAATGCGAGCAAAATATTAAAGAGGGCACAGGATGGTACCACCTCAAATTCAAAGACGGCAATCACTATCAAATTAGCTCCACGATGTCGTGTCCAGTGTTTAAGATCTCACAGGGAATCGGTACTGTCAAATACAAAGGACTTCTTGCAACGGCAGGATTAGAGCCGCCGGTGAGAAAACGATTGGGACTTTCTCGAGTGGCGAGCAAGCTGAAGAGACACTCGTTGTCAACAATCGGACAGGCCTCGCCGCTCGCCCCAGAAGAACTGGCCTCGAAGTTGTACATGCAGAGTTCGGCTGGAAGGGCAAAAGCAGACGAGGATGTCCCGCTCTTCGCTCGAGAATGTGTCGTCGACAATCCGTTCAGCTACGTGCATATGGTTCTGCGGGTAGGACCAATTCTTATTGAGAAGACGTCAGAGTAAGTTGTTCAAGTAGGGTTCTTGCGTTTTTTGTTTTTTCTTTCTTTTTATATCTATAAAAACAAAGCTGACGGTATGGCAGGACGAGTGTCCTCATAACTCTGAAGGAGCTGCCAGTCTTCCATGACCGATTTCATATCCGTGACAACCAGCACATGCTCCGTATGGATCGGGAAGCAGCAGGGCAGCTATGGCGTTGCGAGCAGCCTGTGAGCAAACCGAAGCGTTATAAGCTCGCCATGAAGCAGGTGGTCGGCGCGCCATTTTCCGGTCTGCTGTCTGAAGGAGAGGAAGGCCAGGCGCAGCAGGAAACTGTTCAGCTTCTTCTGGCCGCCGCCAATGCCTTGGATTTGGGTCTGTCAAGTGCCGAGCAGAGCAAAGTGCTAGCAGCAGCGACAACCCCAATACTGGACAAGCTAAAAAATATTCTCGGGAGCAGACTTAAGATCTACCTCCAGGCAATCGGTGAAAGACTCGTCGACCAGAGCACTGCCACTGAAACTACTGACCTCACGTTTTGCTCCTCACTGCTTGATCCGGCCATATTTGGACCCCTTGTCAACGGTCCCATACCTGAGTTTCTCGGTGGTCCTCTCTACCTGATGAGCTTCCTCTGTCCAGCGGCAACCGAATATCCGGACCAGCGCATCATCACCAAACACGATGTTCCGTATGGTTTCACGGAGGAATACTTGCACCGATATTACTTTGGTCGCTTCAATGACGCAGATATAATCGACACTCTGCAAGAGTACTGGCGCGACTGGGGTTCGTTCTTTGGCGGCCCATTGTACCGATATCAGGACACTTTCCCATGGGACTGCTCTGAAAACTGGAAGCGTTGTCCGACCAAATGCGGCGACTGCAGCATTGCAAAGCATGTATGGGCCTTTCCGTTTGATAGCTGGTCCTTGATCACCCTCCACCTCCAGCGGGAGCAGCACCTGTACCCTCCGCGAGCTGGAACCACAGCAATCTCACCAGTTGCCTGGGTACGGTCCCGCCAGTCCATCCTCGCCGCTGCGGGTGCCCTTCACCGTGTTGCAACGGCAATGGCGCAGTCGCCGCGGTTTGGAAAAGTCACGGCCTGGCTGCACGAAGACAGCCGACTGCTGCAGACGCAACCGTCTCTTTCCCGGACTAAACTCGGTGGCATCCACCGCGCACAACCGTACAGCCACTACTATGAACTCGGCGCCAACCAGCACTACTTCCTCTCGGAATGGGCCATGAACAATCGTGCGGAGCAGATAAAAGCGTATGAGAGACTTCGAGATGCGCGGATGATGGTCTTCGAGATTCCCTGGCAGATAGCTGGCACACCGCGGTACCGAAAGAGTGCCACAACGCACGATATCACGTACGGATATGTAGGCTTCCACGGTCAACGGGCCGATCACAAGCCTTCTGATAACGCGGGAGCCAACTATTACCCCTATTATTATCCAGTCACTGACACCCGCACTCCTGGCGAAGGCTATCAATGTGCTGATGGACAGTTTCAGAAGACGGATCAGACGGCTGGCGATGATGATCCTACCCACGGTGCTGAGCATAACTGTGGTTCTGGGTGCGGTGCCAATACCGAGGCTGGGGCGCTGCAGGGTGATAATGCTGGGTATGGAGGGGGTTATTACGGCGGAGATTCGAGTGGTGGTTATGGCGGAGGGGGATATAGTGGTTGTGGGAGCGGAGCTGGCGGAGGGAGTGGAGGAGGAGGTGGTAGTGGAGGGGGAGGTGGGAGTGGAGGTGGTGGTGGTTAGTTAAACAATCCTACGGTGGTTGTTCGTTTTCATGATATGAATCTATTCTTTTAGTTGTCAAGCTTGACTGCTAATCGAACCACTGTCTACAACCACGTTCCCACCCAACGGCAGACTCAAGGGACCCCGCATGACTATAGTCTCCAATCATCTTTAACCAGTCTTAATTAGTACGCCAGCCCATTTAAATCAGAGTTCGTCAGTTTTCAGCGAAGGTCCCGCGCGGGCCATTCGATATCTGCCCTCTATCGATTCATATAGCGGAGCGGGAGTCTCCTAAGCTTATATCAACGACATGACAAAGCAACCCGGCTTCAGAGTAAATGTCTGATTGCAGGCAATATTGTCCCACGTGAAGGGCGCCTAGGTAGGATCTTAGTACTTAAATAGCCGCTCCTATTCTGCAGGCCATACTTTAAAACCCCAGTTCATTTTCCTCTTCTGCCCTGTCCCAAGGACACGCCTTCCCCACCATCGAGGGCGCCCTTACTGGGGAGTATTAAAGGCGCAAATGAGTCAGCTTTCTGGCTGTCAGAGACGCGCTTTTTTGGGGATATCTGCATGCGCTACCCTCCTTAGTTAGAACTAGCAGCTAGTTAGACACACCCAGGGCTTACTCCTGGCGGCCTTTGCTCGGGTTAAAAACAATGGGAGACGCTTTTGGGTGATGCCACGGCTGTGGAATGTAACCAACCAGCCAACCAACTCTCTGGCAACTCTGGTGACTAAATACAAGGCACTTTGAGACTATTAACGTTATCAACCTCCGCTTTAACAATAATACCCATTTCCACAATAGTGTCGGTCGTACCTCCCTCCAAGCAACTTTGGCACTCTCCATTGAACCCTCAGGGTCACTCCTCCCAGCAACAAGCAACCCGAAGACTGCAAACACCGCACTTTTGGGATCTTCAACAATACCATATATACTTGCTCTGATGTTCCCTACGTCGCCGACAAGCGAAACGGCCCTACCCAGTGTCGCCAGCTCAGCAGCATCAATCGCTTCACCTAGCGAGGGGAGAAGGAAGAGAACGCCCAGTACGAAGCTCAGAATCATTTCCTTCTTCTCGGCTGCTTCAATTGCTGCTCCCTCGGCAGCAACTTTGGCCATTGACTGGACCGCATACTTTGTCATTGAGGTCGGGAGTGTGGCGCTGTCGACGGCAGCAGACTCGTTCGCGGTCCAGATGTCAATGTACATGTTCGCGTACGCCTCCGCGCCAGCATGTCGTTGATGATAGTGAGGTTTGTGAGTGAGGACGAAATTAGGTCCTTTGGATTCGGCACCTCAAAGTCTGTCGCAATGGGGAAACCGTAGTAATAAATGTTCGATGACGTGCAGGCGTCTGAGCTTCCCTCGCAGCCAGCGG
Organism: Aspergillus foveolatus; assembly: GCF_047715535.1. Taxonomy (NCBI): domain Eukaryota; kingdom Fungi; phylum Ascomycota; class Eurotiomycetes; order Eurotiales; family Aspergillaceae; genus Aspergillus; species Aspergillus foveolatus. Next base: position 73,314 of record NW_027396130.1, on the reverse strand, counting down.
AGCTCATAGTAGTCATACATAACTTACAGGAGTCAATCAAACTTAGATTCCTGTTGTTATGATTTCAAATTCCAGATGGAAAACAGTGGATTCTGCACCTCTGATTCCAGAGGTCAATAGTAGTGCAATTTGAGGGCTTCACCGCGTTTTTTATTCCTCCTCTGGTATCAGATAGTTAGCATAAGGCTCAATAATGCGGTCCTCCACTTACTAATTATCCCCAAGTTCACCACAAGTTCAGTCTCGTAGCGACACTGTTCCTCCTCAAGGGCTCCCATCTCAGAGAAGGTTGTTGCAACATCAAAGTCCGTCCATACCATTCGATCTGGCGTGGTAAGGATATTTTTTGGGTAGATATCTTGATGGAGGACGAAAGCAGCATGGATTGCTTTTATTTCATCAACAGCATCACTATAATGATCCTCTGAATAGTTCACACAGTTCAATCCTTCTGCATTGGCCAGATACTCGAGGATTATTGCACTCGGTCGGTCCCTATCGTGAAGGAAATGCTCGAGAGGGGGGTTGAGAGCAGAAGGGTCGGGTTCATCGATGTGGCAGTAGAAAAAAGGGACACATCCCTTTTGACACACGCCACGCGCATGGAGGTTCCGGTAGGCATACAATTCGCAACGAAAACGGTTCAAATCTCGTCCTTTCTTCGTATAGTCAGGGCCACCATTATAAACTAAGTTACTATTGTTGTTCACAGAAGATGGATATCAGTTGGGGCTATATTCTGAAGACTCTGCAGGCGCATTTTTAATGGAGAGCTCCGTAAGTTGATGGCTCAGGTTACATACTCGATGAGACACGCCCGATAACACGACAAGCTGTTTGGTATTGTAATATTCGTTCCGAAACCAAGAGCGACATGCACTAGCACAAAATAGGCCTAGTGCATTTTGGGCCATTAGGGTTCAGAAACTGATCTGAATGTCTTTGAAATGGGAAGGATAAGTCGCATCTCACGTAAAACCATGGGAACACACAAAAGCTCTTATTTGGGTGCTGGTGACTCAATGAAAGCTCCTTTTCCCGCTAATGTCTTGGTAGTGGGGCGTGATAAAAATCATGTGTTTGTTGGTGCTAATTTGGAGAAGGACTCCATTTCTCTCAGCTTATATATTACACTGAACCGGTCCCCTGTCAGCAGGACATTTAACTGCGAAACGAGGCCGAACATCGACGTCGACAATGGTAGTTACCGATTTAACCCTATCTCTCCCCCAGAACTACATACTCAGAGTGGGCACGCCTCCCGTCCCCTCCTACCTGCACCTGCGCCTGACATCCGGCTTGTCCCCCAAAACCCCTGCGCAAGCCGCCGCCGTTACAGCGGGGACTTGGTACGGCTGCTACATTACATACACCGATCCCTCCGGTGACTCCCCTGAACCAGTCCCAGTCGCAATGGGCCGCATCATCAGCGACGGCAGCTGGTACTTTCACATCGTCGACATGGCCGTCCTACCTGAGCACCAGAGGAAAGGCCTGGGAGATGTCATTCTGAAGAATCTGTTGGGGTATATTATGGACAACAAGGCCGAGGGAGAGCCCTATGTTAATCTCCTTGCGGACGAGCCGGGTCGGAAGCTGTATAGGCGGAATGGGTTTGTAGACGCTATGCCGCATAGTCTGGGCATGGTCTGGGAGAGGAACCGATAGAAGGAACGGGGATGAGAGATCTTTATAGGGCGGGGAGGTCGACTTCAATGCTCAGAGATAAACTGGGATTTTTCTTCCAGATCGCTGGTTAATGATGTGATTCCAGGCAAAGTGGCGTACTTGCCCCAGACTGTATTGCGCTGTAGACTAACTGTAGAGAGACAGTGATCTCGTCTTGAACCGTCTATCAATAAATGCTATGCAGGAAATCTCTTGTCATTCCATGCCTAAAATACCAGTCCTAGCTAGCTTTCTGTCTAGCATTCCCGACTAGAGGTCATCCGGGCCACGCTGACAGAAGAATCCCACCCAACCAGCGTGGAGACGCCCAGACGCTTGTGGGAGGGTACGGTAGCATTCCGGTATCCGACGGCCCACTCTGACTCAAAATGGAGAATGAGTTAGAGGGATGCCGTTTAAATTGGGGCTGAAGCTCGGTTATGGTGACTCCAAGGGTACAAGCATCGTTTTGGGGTAAAGCATCCAGAAGCCGCAAGGCCGAATCACAGGGCGTCCAGGTCATTGAGTCATCCAGATCAGATTGATGGTGAGAAATTCTGCATGGGCTCGCGCAGAATACGCAGGTAAGACACCCTAAGCCAATAGAAGGTGAATAATAAGAGGCATAATCGTCGTCTTATCGGTCATGCCCGCCTAGAGGCCCCGCCTGGACCAACGAGGCCACTGGCGATCGTGAAGCCAAAAAAAAAAAATTAGAATACAATAGAATAAGACAAAAATGGATAAGAAGGAATAATGGAGCAATTGAACACAAGCTTAAAGACAATCTGACTCCCCCGATCATCGTGCCTGCGAGCTGGAACTTTTCCAGTCTGTTAGAATCTCACCACCATGACCGCTGACGACGCCAGCTTACCCTTGGGATACAAATGGCGTTCCTCCCAGTTGTTCATTATCACAACCGCGACGCTCAGTTTGTTTTCAGGTGCGCATTTTTCCTGGGGAGTGAGGATACATGATAGGATACCTGTTAATGCAGTCGCAGAATGCTTCCTCTTCGGCTTCGTTGTGCCCATCCTTCCATATATGCTCGAGACGCGCCTCCATCTCGACCCTTCGCGAACCCAACACTTCACCACGACACTGCTGACAATCTATGGCGCCGTCTCGCTCGTCTCTGCCCCATTCATCGCGCACTTTGCGGATAAGACGCCGAGCAGAAAGATTCCACTGCTTTTGTCGCTGTCCGCATGTGCGTCCGGAACGGTTCTCGTTGCGTGCGCTACGACCGGTACGGCCATCCACGTAATCTATTGCTCCGACTTGGTGACGCTGATAAAGTACAGTATGGTTGCTGATGGCCGGTCAAATCCTGCAATCCATTGCAAGCGCGTCTGTGTGGATTGTCGCATTCGCGACACTCGTCGACAACGTCGACGAGCGTAGCAAGGGGAAGGTCACCTCCACGGCAATGTCCTTTATTTCAATGGGTATTTTCGCTGGCCCTATGGTGTCGGGATTCCTGCTGGAGTTGGTGGGCTACTGGCCTGCGTGGTTTGCCGCCTTGCTTCTGCTGGTTATCGATTTTTTGGCGAGACTGCTTATGATCGAGACCCCGTCAGCTAGAAAATCCGAAGCTGCGTCTAACGCACAGGAACAAAGCCCCCTCCTTGCGGCACCGAGCCGCCAGACTGCCCAAGAACATGAGAACGAGACAGGAATTACGGCCGGTGATGCCAAATCCGCGGCTTCGCGCGGGTTCTACCGGATCATGTTGACCAACCCGCATATCCTCGCCTCCATGTTCAACACTCTCGCCCTCTCTCTCACCCTTGCCTCGTTCGACACTACACTCCCTCTGCACGTCCGCGACGTCTTCGGCTGGGGCAGTCTCCCCGTGGGACTGATCTTCTTCTGTCTGCAGATCCCCACAATAGCACTGGGTCCTGGAGTCGGCTGGCTGCGTGATCGAATTGGATTACGCTATCCGACAACGGTTGCTTGTGGCCTCCTCGCGCCTCTATTGTGGCTCTTGTCTGTTCCAGGCGAGGAGTTCTCCTGGGGAAAGCTTGCGGGTGATAAGACTGGCCAGGTGGTGTATATCCTTGCCATCGTTGGGATAGGCTTCTGTCTTGCATTCACGCGTGGCGCTGGGACGTTTCAAATGATGGGTGTGTTGTTCCATCTCCCTCCTCCTTTCACTTAACCAGTAACAAGCGGCATACTGACGAGAATGCAAAGCCGTCATCCACGAACTCGAGCGCGGAAACCCAAGCATGTTCGGGCCCCATGGAGGAAACTCCCGGCTCTCAGGGCTCATCGAGCTGCCCTTCAATATAGGCATAATGGTTGGTCCGCTGCTCTCTGGAAGTTTTTCCGAGTATTTAGGATATTATTGGACATGCTTTGTGCTTGGTATGTTTTGTTCCATCTTTTTCCTCTTTTTCCTTGCTGGAGGTTGTAAACGGGTAATCAAGAAGCTTGGCTAACGGTGCGTAGCGGTTATTGCGATGCTTGTCGCGGTCTCCTCGTGGCTTTACATGACTGCGCAGGGACAGGATGTAAGAGAGATGGAGGAGGAGGCAATGATCTGAGCACGTTGGGGCTTAGCTGCTGCTAACCATCTTGATGAGGGACGTATGGTGATGACATTTGGTGTGATATTCAAGCGGCTGGGTCTGCTATATCTACTTCAAGCAGGTAGAAGTTACGACGACTTCTGCAGCGTTGCGGTCACATATATTCCTGTATTCTCACGACCGTTCCTAATAAGGCCCTGGAGAATTGCATGAACATAAAGACAGGAGAGCCTTTGTTGCTGGTTCGCAACCCTCTTATATTCATTTCACCTCGACCGGTCCGTTTCCTCCATACCTCGCCTAAGCCATTGAAGATCTTCCCGTCATTCTTGCCAATACAGTAAATGCCGCGGTATGCTGAGCAAAACTGAGACGGGACCACATCCTCATATTATACTACTTTGGGTTAGTGAAATCGGTTTGAATGCGGTATCAACTAAATTGGACCCTATGGCGCGCTGGAGTCCGTCTTTTCCAGGCTCACGCTGCGTTCCCATCATCATAGTTTATTTTGCTCCAGGTTGGCTGGGCCTCAGAGCCAAGCCTTTCGTTGAACAGACCGGTCTGCAACACCGTGCGCGAATCCGTCAGCCTTGCGCGGTGCGCAAATACAGGCCAGATGAAGATATGCTGCCATCGATATTGCGGCGTTGCAACAAATACCAATCGGGATTTGATGGGTTGCACCGAGTCTCTCCTGTTCATACTACGGGTCCTCCACGCAAAGACTCCATACAAATTGTAGGCTGAAATCCACGGGGGGGCCGAAAGCACTGGCTGTGCGGTGTCTTTAGCGACAAATAGGTATAGGATGTACCGCAACATTCAAGTACCACTATAGGCATTATCTGACCTCGAGAACCCGTGCAAATTGTATCGCAGCCCGTCGACATATAATCTGTGCCTTGAGCGATGGACAATACTTACTCGTCGACAGCATCCGCAGATAGTCTCTATTCCTCTCAGCCCAGGTTTGCAACTGCCCATCATCATCTTCCTGCGTCTATAGGACAGTCAAGCTTCAGCCATGTTTCACACTTGTAAACGAGGTTCGCTAGTTTAAAGGCTCACGGTGAGATCCGTCGAGGCATGCGCGGATGGTGGGGGTTTCCACATGGAAGTCGAACTTTACTGATCTATACCGTTCTGAGCAGTGGGAGCGTGGGAGTCAACCAGGAGAGCTGCGACGCTGATTGTCAGGAGATTGCAGGGATTCCAGGATGGTGAGTCAGATGACAGAGGCGAAGAAAAAGCAATCCTCGCCGGGAGACACTAGGCCAAACTATTAAGACCGGTCTGCTGTAAGTCTGCTGTATAAGTTCATGCGCTCGTTTTGCTGGTTTAGAATTCCAGGCTTTAGCAAGAAAGGGAAATGCGCAGTACCTTTGCACTGCAGTTCGTGCGCTCTGTTTATAATGATACCCCGGCCCCACTGCGGCGGGGCCCCTATATCAAAAGCAGCTAGTTCAGGCAGACTGAAAAAGCAGACCGTTGATTCGGCTGGAGAGTAAAGACTTGACGAAGAGACGGTGTAGAGTCCGAAGTACAAGCTAGGCGATAGCCAGGAACAAAAGCTGTTCTGGGCGCATTTGACTCTGACCCGTGGACACCATATTGGTATTGCCGGGCAGCCCCGTCCCGTCCAACGGCTGGGGAAGCGGTCCCGGATTCCGGCTTCTGGGCCCTTGAGTTACCCGACTTGACACATCAACCGAGCCGCTAGCGAGAAGCCAACGTCGGAGACTGACTCGGGCGAGGGAGTCTCAGCCAATGGGAAGGTGTACTAAAGTGGGCCCTGTGGTTTTTAAAGTTCAGCGGCGCAATTCCAACACTCTCCTCCCCCATCCCAAGCCGGGACACTCAATAATCTGACATGTTTGACGAAACCCTGTTTTCTGGAGCTTATAGCTTGTGTGATGGCTCTTAATCCCTGCAGAAACGATGCAGGAGCTCTGCATAAACAGAACAAGCATCATTTTTGCAAGTTTCTGATGTATAAACAGGACGAAACTTTCAGTCTCAGCTTCTGATACCTCTCATCGGCGTCGGCTCCAACCGCAGGGCTACACGCTGAAGACGGGAAATGCGGGCCTCATCTCATCTCCCCGATGCCCACAACTGCGATCCTTTGGGGGCTTTTGGCCACTGCGTCCAAGGGCAAGATCCCTTTCTGTGATTTAACTTGACCTTAGATCCCGGAACTGAACCTTTCCACCAGACAACCGTCTCACCCCGGTCAGGTCAAGACTTTAGGGGGGAGGGCCATTTAATTACAAGTTTATCAGCCTTGCATTCCTTCATTATAGGGGGCTTGCGCTCTCACCATGACGGCCAACTTCCCCATCAAAACGCACGCCCAGCACTCCGTGCTCGGCTGCTCCTTCGCCTTCTCCATCCTTGCAATCACGGCCGTCTTCCTCCGGCTGCTGGCGCACAAGATCGCGCGCAAGAAATGGACTCTCAGCGATTATTTTATTATCATGGCTTGCGTATGGCAAACCACTCTCCAGCACCGGAAATTAATTAACTGACTATCTGGACCGGTTAGGCATTCTCTGTCGGCCTCCAATGCATTAGTATCACTGGCGTTTTCCGAGCAGGCATCGGTTACGACCACGTCAATGTCATCGTGGCAGACCCTAGATGGGGCACAGAGCCCGTAATAACCATGTCGAAACTCATCATCCCGCTGCAGTTCGTGTGGGTGCTGAGTCTTAGCTGCACCAAGATCAGCATCCTCTTCTTGTACCTCCGCATCTTCCCTGTCCGGTGGCTTGTTATTTCTTCATACGCAACAATGACCGTCATTATCGCGTGGGCGATCGCGACGATTCTAGCGGGCTGTCTGATCTGTCGCCCTTTTGCCTATAACTGGGATAAAACCATTCCAGGCGGATACTGCGGTGACCAGGTTACAAGTTTCACAATCACGGGGATTATCAATCTCGTCACCGACGTCGTGGTCCTTGTGCTGCCGATGCCGAACTTGTCCAAGCTTCAGATGGCGACGTATAAGAAGGTTACCCTGATTGCTGTCTTTGGTCTGGGTGCTGTGTACGTTCACTCTCCTCCTTTCATCCTTGGCATAGCCGGCTCGAGATTGCTAACGGGGGATGTATACAGAACATGCGTGATCTCCGCCCTCCGCATCTCCGTCCTCTCCACAATGGACTTCGCAGATATCACCTATACTATGCCGAAAGCCAATATCTTCAGCGGGATCGAGCCGTGTCTGGCCGTGATCCTCGCCTCCGTGCCGATGATGCGGCCGCTGCTTGGTCGAAAGGGCGGGAGCACCGATGCAACGGGCCAAACGCCCGTCTACTCGGATTCCAACTCGCACCCGCACTCGCATTCAAAGTCCCTTTCCAAACCGAGGGGGAACAGGAACTCCAGGATTGGTGATGATGGGTTCCAGCCACTTGATGATGATACTAGTCAGCTTTGGCTTAGGCCTTTGGGGCCGAAACATCATGTTGGTGTTTCGGTGTCGCAGGATACAGTCACGGGGGACGGGGAGAGTACGGGGAGTCTCGAGTCGTTAACGGAGACGAGGGGGAAAATGGCGAAGAGAGGTCCTGGGATTGGCGTTGGGTCGGGGATCACAGTGAAGCAGGAGTGGAATGTGAGGGAGTCGCGATGAAATATGCTGTCTTGAAAAATCTCTTTCCTTTGTTCGACCATACCAATCTTTCGTCTATACCTGATCTTTCGCTCGTATGTTCGACAGACTACTTGCCGCTAAAAAGCCTTATGCCATCCAGTCTGTGGTCGTCAAATCATATGGTCAAATAGTAAACTAGACATCCCGGAGCCGGTTGATATTGAGGCAATGGCTCTTCGCCCGTCGTCGAGATGATCGATTGTCTCCTCATTCCACTAATTCATAAAGACTACCCGAGACTATTGGACGTGACGATTTCTTTCTTTAGAGCAACAGATGTTGGCATCGGCGTCATTGATCTATCCTTGACTTTACAGCTGCAGCGCGAGCCCTTCTTCCTCCCATTCAATTACCAGGGCAGGGGGTCTCCGTCGTATTCCATCCGCTACTCGAGCCTGAAGTTATTCATCGACGAGTCTTGAAATGACGTGCTGTTTCACACCCCTTGCCGAAGTATATTCTAAGCTCTCGATCGTCCCTTTCCCAGCCCAAATCGACAGTCATCACTATTCACAAACAAGACACATAAAAGAGTACGCCAGCGCAAGGAAAAAAATCCACTTATTCGTGGGAATCTATGAATAGTGTGATGGCTGTTTCAATCCTTAGGTAGACCTACTCATGAACGGCAAGACGACGAGTTCTCATGGGAGGAAATCGACAGGTCCTGTTTGTCAGACACGACTAGGTAACCTTCTACCCCGCAGGCTGTGGGTTTCAGGTTTTGCGGGCCTCAAGGCTCCGGATTTCTGATTCGGGGTGATACAATACTCCACAAGTTTGGATATCATGCGATGTGGATTGTCGCTGCGGCCCATTTTCCGATGGTACCTTGCGTCGTCGTATGAACGAAGAAACATAAGTAGTTAACACAAGGCAAATCAGGTAGCAATGTAAAATATTCTGTTTAAGAGCCGAGCGCGATAAACTAGGCAGCGCTGGGACTTTCCTTCCTGGAATACTCGCCCGCAATATAGATAATATATCAAAGGCTCACTAGCCTGCAACTCAAACCATCAAGTCTAGAGACAAAAGGTTCGCACCGCAGGATGAAAGTGGCCCAGGCCTGGTAATCCGGAGTCAAGGAAGGCATCGTTCTCGCCTCACACAGATTGCCAGTCTGTAGTTTCTTTCTCTGTGCGCTTGCCGATTTCATGACGGGCAAGGACGAGGAGATCATAGAGCGAATGGTCAGTATTGTTGAAAATGATCTTGGGGTTTCTCAGACCTATGCGTTCATCCCTCGCCAACACCACTGTCCAGCTAAATGTGACAGGAATACACATATAGCCATTGCTCAAGGGGATATCGACCCTAGCAACTCTGACTTTCAACGTGCCAATCCGGTATTTGGCTGACTTTTATTCAAGGCTCAGATTGCGTCACTTTCAGGAATGAAGTTGGGTGTCCGCGGCGGCTCTCCTCTAGGCTAGCTTATCCTGAAAGTCAAGTCCTGAAGTTGAAAACAAGGTCTGGAATGGGGAAATGGGTTCTATTTCGTGGATCGGTAATGTGGAGGACATTCGGCACGTCCACCGATTGATCCGATTTGATTAATCCCTCCCCGCAGCGGGGACCTCCTATACCTAATATGGGGATCAGGGCTGCAGTATTAAAGCTGATGTAGATGGCCGCGATATAGTAACCCTTAATGCAGATAACGACAAATCCGACTGAGGATGATGGAACGAATCTGGAAGTATATTGCCATAGCGTGCGCCCTCTGGGTTGTGCAGGTATACACCTTTCCAAATGCTTCCACCAGTGTTCAATGCAGACTATAACTGAGACTGACGACCTGCACGTAGAGGATATACAGCGCTCTTACCTCCCCGCTCAGGACCATCCCAGGCCCATTCTACACTACTTTGACCCGGTTGCCTCTGAAGCTCTCCATAATTGCTGGACAACGGATATACTTCATCCACAGTCTGCATCAGAGATACGGCCCCATCGTACGTGTCAGCCCGACCGAAGTCTCCGTTGTCTCTCTCCCCGAGTTCAGAGAGATCCACCGTGTCGGCTCGCCCTTTCTGAAGAGCAATTGGTACGAGAAGTTTGTAATGGGCCAGCATTCGCTGGGGGTGTTTGCTATGAGTGATCCCAAGCAACACGGGCCTAGACGGAGACTGTTCGCGAGGGCGTTGTCAAATACTGAGTTGAGACGGGTATGGGAGGGCGTGGTGAGGTGCAAGGTTCAACTGGCTGTTGATCGGATGAAGGGGGAATTGGAGGCAGATGGGGGCAGATGCGATGTACTGAAGTGGTGGACGTTCCTTGCGACAGATGTGGTAGGACATCTGATGTTTGGGGAGGATTTCGACATGCTAAATATTGGTGTGGTATGCTCCTTTTGCCCTTTTTTCTGATTCTTCGTTTTTTGTTTTTTGTTTTTTTTTTTTTTTTTCCCTTTTTTTTTTTTTTTTTTTTTTTTTTTTTTTTTTTCCACCTTTTTTTTCTTTTCTATTCTGAGCAATCCCCTGGCCGCGATGCACACTGACCGGGTAGAAAAACGAATACATCCACGTCCTCGAAAGTACAATGAAAGGCTCTGGCATTAACGCGGAGCTACCACTCGTCGGGTCCGTCGGGAGGCATTTGCCCTTCTCAGTCGTTCGATCCATGTTCCGCGCCAATGACTACCTCACCAACTACGGACAAAAGGCCGTCACAAATGCCCGAGCGAACAGCGACTCCAGCCGAAATATCTTCTCGGGGATGCTGTACGAGGCCGAGAAATGCACGGATAGCCATAGTGGTCTAAGCGAGCTGGACGTTATCACGGAAGCAGGCAATATGATTGTTGCCGGCTCCGATACCACCGCGGTTACTCTGACATATTTAGTCTGGGTGGTGCTGAGCCGGCCCCAGTTGCAAAGGGAGATCGAGGGCGAGGTCCTCGCTCTGGAGGAAGGGTACGATGATGCAAAGCTCGAGACACTCCCGGTACTCAACGCCGTTATCAAGGAGGCCCTCCGTTTATACGGCGCCGCTCCAGGATCTCTCCCGCGGACTGTGCCTCGCGGAGGGGCGACTTTAGGTGGATATTTCATCCCTGAGGGCATGACGGTGAGTACGCAGAGCTGGACGATCCATCGCGACGAGAATCTCTTTCCAAACCCGGACAGTTTCAATATCTCGAGGTGGCTGAAGGAGAACGAGGCCGGGATTCCGGCCGCACAGCTGGCGTTCTCGCCGTTTGGTGCTGGCGCGAGGATATGCTTGGGTATACACCTGGCGTATATGGAGCTGCGGCTCGCCGCAGCAGAGTTCTTCAGGAGATGTCGCGGAGTAAGGCTCGCCCCGGATACGACATGGAAGACTATGAAGCCCGTGAATTACTTTTTGATAGCCCCAGCTGGGAATCGGTGTGAAATTATGCGGGGATAACACAGCAAGCCTATACATGGTAGTTTGGCGATACGATGCCCTACTTATATTATTGGCGTTTAGTAGAGATCAAACTACAGTAGCCGACGGGAACCTCCAAGTTGAACTATTATTGCCCACTTTCATGTAGGGGGTTGAATTGTTACTATATTAGTGGCCGCATCACGAGCCCAAAGAGTTTGTCTCCTGCTTGATCTGCGGCGCAGACGGGTGCAGTGGTGAGTTCAGCACGGAGTCCATACACCTGGCGGGACAATTAGGGGAACTGTAATCCTTATGTTCCCGGGGAAAAGACTGCCACATATTGTCGAAGCGTCTGCTGGCAAGCAGCGGCGGCTCAGTACGGAAGTTCTGATTGAGCGATTTGATAACTTGGCCGCACTGAGGAATTCCCCCTCTAAAATACAAAATCTTCAAACTAGCGCAATTAGAACAATACCATATCCCGACGACTCATGAGGATAGGCCGACACGGGTCAAAGCTCAGATCTCGTCTCTGCCGCAATTCCTTCCACCGTCCGTCGTGCTCGCCCGTTCTACGAGTTTCCCGCCCGAGAATACTACAACTCCCTGCTTGGAACCAATCGTCCTCATATCTACTCCGGAGTAAAGACACTATCTAGACTTGAGGTAAGCCGCAATCATCTCCTGCTCGGTCAGTCCTGCCCTTCTAGGCTCGCTTTCAGGGCGGCCTTCCATGCGTTCTAACGCCTTCCTTTATCTAGCAGTTCGTCAGACGGGTCTGACCTTCGCAGAATGTTCATAGATTCCCGTGTCCCTCGCCAGTGAGATATATTTAGCCGGTCATCGGGACGGCCGCGGAGAAGGCACTTGTAGCCCCGATCTGGTGAGGGAATGGGACGGTGTCTGGGAAGATGATGTCGGGGCGTGTTCCCAATAGCGCGGGATATTAAGTTAGATACCCTGAGAACGACCGCAAGTTCCAGCCCTCGTTGCAGATCTTTTCACAGCATTGTTCAAAGGCAGGCCATCGCCCCCGAGGGCTGACATTCGGTCATGGCTCACTGATCGAGCATACAGGGAGCTGCGGAGCGTAAATATGGTATGGCCTTGATAAGCAGTTGTCGAGTCAGAAAAGCTCTGCATTACGTAGCTTGGTCCTTGCACTTGCTCTCTGCCTTGCTGCTATATCACTTAGGGTGCATCGGCCAGGTCAAAGAGCGCCACGTCAAATGTTTGGGGCATCTATATTATCTAGTATTATGCTACTTATCTATCAGGGCATGAGAATTTAGGCATATTGGCAGTTGCCCTCATTCTTTGACTCCTACACTTCGAAGCTTGGTACACGCAACAGTATTGTTGGTATTATTTGGCAAAAAAGGTATGCTGTGAGCTACGTCAACATTCCTCCGACACATCTCAAATGCATCTCAAACGCATGCCGGAGCCTGTTAAACATAGAATTTGCCGTACCGTTCTGTGATACCAGAGAAGACAAACATAGCGCTCCTAATTTCCGGTTTTTATCTGGTTGCGTTTAGCTTCGTGATCAAATTGCGTCTCTATTTGTGTGACAGAAATTTCACGAATACGCGGGCTCGTCGAGAAACCGGTTACGGGTGGTCTGGAAGAAGGTCTGACTGGGTTTCCTGTGGCGTCGTCAATGGTTTCATCTTCCGGTGCTGTGGTTTCACTAGGAGGGATGCCCAATATATTCCCATTCCCAGAGATCACGTTGCCTACTCTGTTTTTCAGCTTCCAGACCCGGCGTTGGGTGACGAGCGAATGGGGAGCAGAGTCAGAATATCTTGCACAGTGATGGACGACTCGAACAGGAGTCCGCCAATGCGCAGGGAATAGGACCCCTGTTCCTGCGTCAGAGGTGTGGCACGGATAGCAGCTACGGTGGGCCAGGACGAAGCCATGCAGCTAGTGCATCAGCCCTGCCTGCTATCAGGAAGACATCAGGTTCAATTTGTGCCCTTTGCTCTGGTTATTAACTGCGTCCGTGTCCAATGGGTCTTTCGCCAACGCGCAAAAGTCACCGAGCGCTCCCGGTACCGCGGACGCTAAGACTAGGAACCCTATTGGATTTATACCAAGCGCGATCATGCCGAGGTCGCCGACGAAGATTCATATGGCGAACGGGCTAGCTAGAAAGAATATCGGGTGAGCACGTCTGCACAGACCTCTTTGCTAAGCCCTAGCGAGTCCGAAGGCTCGAATTGACCAATTATCGTTGCGCAATCTACTCTTAGCCAGATCCATTTCAAGTCCATGTCAGGACTACTGAGTCAAGCAGCGGGGATGCAGTGAGAAGACGGCAAAACCAGGGCTCGCTTGCTCCGCGTGGAATCCAAATCTATAGGGCAGGATCCGAGGCCACGCAATACTAGTAGTTGGAAGAGCTCGACAGCCGCATATTTCTACTTTGATCCCAGTCCCCATCCCCACTTCCCCAGGATTTCTCCCAAGAGGCGAACGGTGGGGAGATATATCAGCCTCACTTGCTCGTGGGCCTTCTCATTTCCCCCTAATCATTTTGAACTTCTCTTTTTACTCTCGACCCCCAATGTCGATGTACGCCTCATCGGCGCCATGGACAGTCTTCCAAGCTGCGCGGTACGGATTACAGGCCCTGGCATTTAACCTGGACGTTGATTACTGACAATGGGATACAGCTTTCCTGTCTGATCAGCGCCCTTAACAACTCCACCTGCTCGCTAACCGATTTCGCCTGCATCTGCGCTGACGCCCAGCTAAATGCGCAGCTCACGCCGTGCATGCTTGTGAGCTGCACGGTCAGGGAGTCCCTGAGTTAGTCCTCACCTCGATTGCCGTCGGACCCCTTCCACGTAAACAGCTACTGATCGCACTCACAGCGGCGCAGAACTACTCCTACTCCACATGCCAGTATCCAGCGAGCGAGAACACCGTCACCTTTCCCATTGTCAATATCGTTGGCATCATTGTGGCGATCGTTTCCGTTATCCTACGAGGAACGTATCGCATTCTCGCTGGACAGCTGGGGTTAGATGACTATACGATATGTGCTGCCCTGGTACGAGCTGAGCAGGGCGGCGCAGATATATGCAATTAGAGGAAGAATGCTAATCGAATCGCAGCTTGTCGCGGCAGCCATTTGTGGCGTTGGCTTCCCGTGTATGCCTCCTTGCATTTAAAAGCCGAAGGTGAAGTGGACTGAACTGACAATGGTCAAGTGAAGGACCACGGGTTAGGCAAAAACATCTGGACCGTTCCGTTTAGCGACATTAGCGAGACTCTCAAGGTATATTGGAACCTTCCGCTTCCTTCCCTTCCCGCTAGGGTGCTACCCCAAGCTCCTAACACCATCTGCTGCTGCAGCTGTTCTTTATAGAAGAAGTCCTCTACACAATCTGCACAGCATTGATCAAACTCTCCATGCTCTTCCTCTACCTTCGACTCTTTCCCAATGCTCTCCTACGCAAAGCAGTCTTCGTCTCGCTGGCCATAACATCTCTCTGGGCAATCGGGTCATTTCTCGCACAGGTCCTCTCCTGCAAGCCAATATCCTACTACTGGAACCAATGGGATGGTGAGCATGAAGGCCGATGCACCAGCCATAACGCGCTCCTCCTTGCGCACTCGATTATCAATATCTTCCTCGATATTCTGGTAATTGCCCTTCCAATGCCGGTTCTTGTCAAGCTTCAGATGAGCATTGAGAAGAGAGTTGGCATGTGCCTGATGTTTGCCGTGGGGCTTGTGTATGTCTCCTTTCTGCTATACGAGAGTCAGGGTTGACTTTTGTTGGACATACAGTGTTACCATTATAAGCATCCTCCGTCTTGTTGAAACAGTCGGGTTCAACGACACTACCAATCCAACTAGTGCGTCAACACTACCCCTCCTCCTGAAGCAACAACGTTTCTAACAGAATTCCTGCAGAGGACTTCGTTCCTGTGGGCGTCTGGAGTCTTCTCGAGATCGACGTTGGAATCATGTGCTCCTGTATGCCGGGCATTCGGGCGCTGACGAAACGGCTATACAGCACATTATTCAAGAATGGAAGCCAGCCGAGTAGCGGATACAGATATGGTTCGAGACAGTCGAAACCAGGCAGCGGGGGTTCAGGGTCTGGGTCAGCCCATCGAGTTCAGTCCCCGTTCAAATCCGGCTCGTCGAACTCCAACGCGGGAGGGGGAGGACAGTTCATCAGACTCGAGGAGGTGGATAGTCGAGAGACAGATACGACCAATCATCTATGGCCCCTTCGTGAATTCCCCGCCGTAACAGTTCCGCCAAAAGACTCCGTGAGAGTGATAAAAGCGGACGTGCAGACTCAAGGGCACCCTTGGCGAAAGCAGCGAGAATACAGCGATGACTCGAAACCGTCGCCATTGTTGCCGCCAACGAGGTATGAAGACCCGCGTGCTCATTATTGCTTGTTCTCGAAGAAGGCTGCGATAGCCAGGGCGAGCAAGGGCTCATCGCACTTCACGTGGTTTCGGGACGGTGACTCGACGTAGTCGCAGTGTCTCAACTGATGAGATATTTGGAGCGAATGGATGTTCTGGCGCTATGGGATCTGCTTTCTGAGTCTATTTAGTATGCGAATCTAAGGTACGTAGTCTTGTACTATCACTGCTAGTCGTCTTCCTCTTATAAGGTTAGTTTTCTCTAGGAACTAAACTTCTGGGCCAAGATCCTGTTCAAAGCAACATCTACTCTTCTCGTGTCTCTTGGGTGGTACACATAATATCTAGCTGCCAGATAGAAAGGTGGTAGAGCAAAGGCTGCTATAAGAACAAAGATTGCGAGTGGTCGCTTGAACGATAGGCCAATATTACCCACAATGGCAGGGAGGTCCAACGTTTTTGCAATGCCCTAAGGCATAGCCGGCCCCATCCGCTCGCTCACGGTTGCATTAACATTATATATTACCTATTCCTCTAGGAACTACCTCGATGTCTCATTTACTAAAGTCCAACATACCTCTCTCGATCCTTAATAGCAACCGTGGTCACTGCATCTTCATCCACTCCACAACTATTCCCTTGCCGACGCCCAACTCCTCAAAATACCTTCCAGGCCAGTGACCACCTAACGTCGGATCGGGCGGCATCAGAACCAATCCGCCCTTCATCTCTTCGTCGACGCCGGCGATAAAGTCATCCAGCGCCTCGTCGAGCGAGGCATTGATCCCACCGCCCCCTTGTCTTCTCGCTGTCCAAGAAAAACGTGTCCTTCTATCGGTATGGGTATGTCCATGGTTGGAGCCTGTTGTTCCTGTAGGTGTCTATGCAATTGTGGATATGCGTATCTGGTTGTATCCCATTGCTGATGGGTTTGCGTATACTGGCAAGGCTGGGTCGGCGTTGCGCAGGAGGGCACTGTGATCTTATGCTGCGTGAAGGGTTCTGTCGACGGGGAATCGTTCGAGTAGGGAATAGGATTGGCGACGCTCGTGGGCCGATAGTGCTGTCGATGAATGAGGAAGCCATTGTGGGTGGGGTCGTCGGTTACAATGATGCTTTGTGAAGGTTGCGCTGGCAGTGCTGATAATGCTGGTGGAGGAGCTAATGGTTGAATGTGCATCTGCGATATAGCTGCTGGCACCGACTGAGGTGCCTGGGGTATGTTCAAAGACGCAGATGGTATCGGGTGAACTGCAGTTGCTGGATGTTGTGTAATACTGACAGCATGGCCTAATGACACTGCAGGATGAATGATAGAGCTAGGTGCCCAGCCCACGCCAGGCACCTGGCCTCTCGAAGCTGGTAGTATTCCAGCTCCCGCGTTCACTGCAGCTGCCATCAAACCCACTTCCTCTAGGCTTCGCTGTCGTCTGTCTCAGAATGGTGGTTGCTTGCGCGGGAAATGCTGTAGAGATGCGGGGCAGCAAGGTTGAGCTCATGGATGACTAGGTTTGAGCGCCATCTGGGAAATATTGGTGGGAACTATCTTCCGGCATGATCGTGCGGAATGAACTTCCGGAGTACGATGGCGCGTTCTGACTCAGGACATTCTTCGGCTTCAGTAGAGGGCCTCAATAATAAGTTGTCAGGAATTAGCACGGATTTTTCTTATCCGGCCGCCGAATTAGGATACGTCAAGATGAGCCTTCGTGATCGTGGAGTTAGTGTTGGTGTTTGCTGGATAACAAGACTTAAAGTTTCATCTAATGCGTATCCTTCACACCTTTATTGCTTCCGACAAAGAGCAAGATCTATTAATCAGCCGCTAGGGCGGAAGACTTGGAGACTGTTTGAATATAAGGTTGTTCTGGATGCAAAAGAGAAGCGTAGGCACTAAATGATGCAATCCGGTGTGATGCCCGTGATACTTCACATATCCTAGTAGTCCTTAATTTGCCGTTGAGAGGTAGCTTAGCAGTAAGCGCAATTGAAGTGAGCAAAACCATTGGTATTGGGACCATTTACTGAAATGAGTTAACATAGTCCGAGGATGACCAGGCTGCTTTTAACCAAGGTCACAAAAAGCGAACTCGTTTATAGAGCGACACTCCCGGCTGAAATGCAGCGACTATATGAAAGGGACGGCGAATGGTGGTATTACTATAGAGACTCACTGGAGGTTTCATACTCTATCTTCCAAATATCAGCTTCCACGCTAAAAGGCATCTTACTAGAAAGGTTTGCTTCATTTGACTTTGTCATGGATAACGGACATAGCTCAATGTCGGATTCCAGTCCCTTGCTATTTATGCTTTACAGCAGGTAGTGTGCTTCCTTCGCCAGAGGTACCATTATAGGAACATAAAACTCCGCTTTGCTCTTCTTCTTTTCCCTTGGTTGGCGTCTAGTCTGATGTACTCCATCATTATCATTTTTTTTCTGCTTTTTCCGTGATTCCCTAGCGGACGGCATCCCTAGCTTCGCCTTTTCGCTAGTCCGGCCTCGTGTTCGTTGTCAGCATGTTTTCGTTTCATTACATGTGTCGTAGGGCATTGGCAGTTAATTGCAAGTTATAGATGACCCCGAAATCACTATGCAAGTATGTATTATGCCCAATCCAATGGGCATCTATTCTCCTGCTCCCTACCGCATCTCTACTGTTCGCCATCCTGGTGGTCTACCTCACCAGAATACCTTGAAATTGACCCTTGGGCTTACACCAACTAAAGCCTTCTAACTCCAGGCTGCAACGCTGCCATCCGTCGATATCTCACCTCCGTCCAGACCCTTAGCCGCTTACCAAATACGATCATTGGGATCATCGTCAGTGTCATGGCCGTCGCAATACACGCGACCGCAATAAACATGTTGATTAAGCCTGAAGCTTCGATCCACGGCGTCACTGCAAAGACGAAGACGGTCGCTAGGCCGTTGCGGACGAATGCGACGGCCACTAGGGCATCACCAATTATCTACTCACACTTTGTCAGGATATGCAGAACATAGAAGCAGAAGGCTGGGTAAGCATACTTCCTGGTAGCAATCAGCAAGATACGTAAGTGCACAGGCGCCGATGCAGAACATGGCAAAGCCAAAGACTCCACTGCCTAGAGCAAGGGACCACCACGGCCAGCCCTGCTACCATTAGCCAGCAGTTCGACTGGGTCCCAGACCTAGGCTCTCAACTTACTCTTGCTAGGCCAATACCAAAGACAAGCAATCCAATCGGTGTAGCGATGATAGCAGGTAAGCTCAAATGCAGTCTGGTTTCAGGCTCAAACACCCCGTTGCTTCGTTTCGCGCGCCAGAGGACGTACCAGTCGTTGACCGGCCCGCTGAGGACCCCGCCGATGACACCTCCAATAAACGGGGGAAGATTGAATAAGCCAATCTGCGAGGAGTTGTAGTTGTACGGAGGTAGCGCAAGATAAGATGACTGAGTTGTTGCAATGATCGAGAACCAGGAGAGAAAGCAGCCCCATACGAATGCTGTGAATGTGACGGCAGGAAAGGACACCAAAACGACCAGCGGCCGCTTAACATTCTCCCAGATTGGATTATCTGTTTTCGTTATGAGGACCAAACGCTCTCTGTACGGCTTTCGGGGGTATGCCTCCGTCTCCGTGGCCAGCTCACCAGTAGCCTGAGTGCTGCCGCTGGATTTCGTGTCGGGCTGTTCGTATCGGGTTTTGCGGTCAGTATGGCCATGCTCGCTGACCTGTCCGAGAAGCATGGGAATGTACTTTGTCTCCTCAAATGCGAGAAGGAAGAGCAGCGTATTGATAGCCAGCATGATAGACGTCCACCACCAGATCCACCGCCACCCCTGTGCAGTCGCACAGTACCCTGCCGCCACCGGGGCGAGATACGCTCCCGTATTGACCATAAAGTTATAAAACGCATTGGCAGACGCGCGCTGGTGAACAAAGAAGATATCGACAATCGTCATCTGCACCAGCGCCTCGCTGACGGCTCCCGCGAACCCATTAAGAGCGTTGATGGCGAGCAGCTCAGCGGTCGTATTCATCTTCGCCTGCCATATCGCCGTTACGAGCTGCACTGTTGAGCTAAGTATATAGATACTCCGACGGCCGTACTTGATCGCGAAGGGGACAATTAGGATGCAGCCAACAGCGAGGCCTGCAAGGTTCACAGCGAATGAGTTGTTCAGGTTCGACCAGCTGATGCCCAGTTCAGCGTTCAGCTGAACCCATATCACGGTCCCGATGTCGAGGAGCACGAAGGTGGCCAAAGTGTAAAAATTTGCGAGGGCGAAGTTGACGAGCTTTCGCAGTTTCGGCCAGTTCTGGCGCCGGTCCGTTAGCAGGTTAAGCCTTCCTTCGCCTGCTGAAGGGCCAATATTTGAACTTACCAGGGGATCATTCGGGTCCTCTGATGGAGTCGGTTTGAGCACAATGACCGCCTCCTGGCCATGATGCACTGTTCTGTTAGGACGGTAGTCATCAAACACTTGGCCGTACTCACAGTCCTCGATTGTCACTGTACCGGGGGGTTCATGAAACAGAGTCTGACTCTCCATCTCTGCCGTTTACTACCTCTATACTTCATCAGTCCACTTTCTTCTGGACGCGCAAAGCGGGCAAAGAACGTATATCAAGGATGGCAGTACAGCACGCTATCGCCGCATGAGGCAGGTATAACCACAAGCACATTAAAGAAGCAGGGGGCTATCTCAAGCCACGCGAGAAACTTTGAACCGCGGTCACAAGGTCTGGGCATCTGCCGTTATCGTAGCTTGGCTACTCCAACATCAAGATATGGCGATGCTTTATCGTCCAATCAATGGACAAGAAGAGCCGGCGCATTTGCGAGGCTTACCTTGAAAGTTAGCAAGTTAACCCCGCAACCCACCCGTCAGCAGATGTGCCAACACGAGATGATTATCAGTGCCGTTAATCATCGTTAATGAAAGCAGCAAGCAAATCAGATTCAAGATCGCGGGTGTGTGGCTGGAACTGGACAAGCTCTCATGGTGGATAACATTCTTCCCAAGCTGCTGTTCCTCACCCCATGCCCTGTGTGTCATTGGCTCTTATAGCCCAGCGCGCGTTAAACATCTCAACCTCGATCCATCTGAGCATCAAGTTCAGGTTACCGCCTCTCGAACTATTGCCTGGACAACCGCATCATACCGATCACTTCTATTTTGTGCAGATCACCGTCCGATGGGGCGTTATATCATTGGATATCAAGCATGGATAGTCCTAGGTTTTCTTTGTAAACTAATTATATAAACTTTCTAGCCTACAGTGGATAATAATAATGCGTTGCTTTCCTCGTCCAAGTATCAGGATATAGAGCATAAGCCCGGTTGGAGACCGCCGTACTGTGTGAGACTGAAGGGCCAAGAAAGAAACTATATTATATCCATATGTTGCCCACAAGAATTCGCTAGCTTGCTCCTGATACACAGGCATCTTCGCCCATCTGCCGCCAGGGCCATACCCTGACCAAAGATATTGATACCACAAAGACCGGTTGCGACGTTCCCGATAGGCTATTGGTTCGGGGAAAAATCAAAACGGTCATGTATTCCCTGTGGAAAAGACAGCACTGTCCGCCTTGACTTTCGCGCAGAGACGTCGACGCTTACTAGTATTAGATATATTTGCCGCAGATACTCTGTCAAATCTTTCTATTTTTATAATCAATTTTATTATTTATTTTTCATTTTTATAGAACTGCGGGAGACGAGTTTTGTCCAATTCACGCCGGCATTCTCAATCTGCTGTCTCCGGCCGACCCTCACCTTTGACTACATCAACAGCTGCGCCAGATTCCTCTATATCTAGCAATATAGTACTGATATTAACAGTGGCTCTTATCCCACCGAACCAATCACAACACCGGCCAGCTCCCGAATCTCTATATTGTGCGCTTATCTCCATGAACAATCAGGGGTATCAGTCGCGCCCAGGTTATACGACCCCTTAGTTCTTCCTCAATAACCGCAGTGACATAAGTTCCGCGTTGCCGATACACATCGCCGAGGAAGACGTCTTTTGAGCGCCGCACAAGGCGTGGTATGGATATCTCCATATATTGACAAACTTTGCATTGAAAATATCCCAAGTCTTATCAACCGATACGAGTGGAAGCTCTATTACAGAAATAAATCCTTTCCTACAGCAAGCAGGGTATTTTAGCCTGCACCATTATCTCTTTATAGTTTCAGCCTTAGCTTGAGAATAGAAGGGTGGCAGGCGATGAGAAACAGCTGGGCAGGTACCTCAAGTTCCGAGTGATGAAGGACGCCTACGGTGCAGCTTTTAGTATACAACACAATATGGTAATTAAACGCGGGTTTTACTATTGGGGAACCATCGCTATCCAGCGTTTTCCAAACTATCCGGGCCAATGACTTTTTCCTACCCATCTTGGCCACCTGTGATAACCGTAGTGACATGGAACCCTAAGGGAAAATGTTATATGTTATATGTTTATGAGGGTATTCACGGCTCGCAAATTTCACTTTCCCGCTGAACAGGCTGAACAGAGGACCCTTTGCGAAGAGGCTGATTCCGCTGACTCTCTGGCGGCGTGATAAATTCCATATACGCTCATCCGTCAAACACCACGTCAAGGTAATGGAAGACGAATTCCAGAATGACAACAGTTTTCTGGATAAATCGCTCTATTCCACCCAACTAGATCATACCATACGCACTAATCTGTATAGTGCTAAACGACCTATCTCAAGTAGTCTTAAATTTCACGGGCCCCGCCCATCTCCTCAGACTCTTCCCAGCAAACTGCAAAAACACAACCATCAGCAGCGCAAAGCCTACAATGCCGGTCATGGTCCCAAACTGCCTCTTAGCACCCTGATCGCCCGCCCAGGTAACCATAAAGTACGATACCACGAACCCTCCCGTCGTCCGGCCAAAGTTAATCCACGCCGCAACCTCCCCGCTTGCCTCTGGATAGCTGTCGAGAACATACGCGTTGATAGCGACGGTCACGATCATGATTCCAAATACATACAGGCCCCATCCGAGCGCGGCGATCATGTAGTGGTATGCTTCTTCCAGCGCGAAACCCAGCAGGATCAAGCCAGCTACCATAAATGGCGTTGCAATGTAGATTGCCAGCAGGCGCGCCTCAGGCTCAAGGCGTCCGGCGTTTCGTTTGGAGGAGAGGGCCGCCATGCTGTCGTGGAGCCAGTGGCCGGTGACCTCACCGAGGATGGCGGCAACGATGGGGGTGAAATAGAAGAAACCTAACGCGCCCATTAGCTAATATGCTCTGCTCTGTCTGAGAAAGGGGTAATACCAATTTGTTTAGAGCCGAACCCATACAACGGTCCCAAGAAGATACTCAGCGTCGTATTGATGCCAACAACCCACGCAAAGGTAAGCAAATAGTAAAGCGTCGCAATGAGCACAACCGGCTTCACAATCACTTTGATCGGTCTCATCGCCGCGTCTGTGACAGTATTGACAATGTACCCGCTCTGCCGTTGCTGAATTCCAAGCATGCGTTTCCAGCGTGGCCCATTGGGCACGAGTTCGTAGCTTTTGTTGCGCCGATCGTAGTATGTTTCTTCGACAAAGAGCGCGATCGCAATCAGGCACAGCCCGGTCTCGATCGAGTATACGCCAAATGCCCATTGCCAGATCTGCGTCGTCGTTATGAATGCTGCAAAGAGTGGGCCCATGTACGGCGAGAGCACGATGAACGCGCTCCAGATGTTGATCTTGCGCGGATGCTCATGGAAGAAGAACATGTCTTTGATGAACATGAGACCACCCTGCATGCTGCGTTAGCTTGACGTCCTAGCAAGAATGGCAGGTAAGCTGGGTACGTACGCCCTGGGCAACGGTTGAAAAGAAACCATTCAGGATACGCGCAGCCTGTGAAGATTAACGTATTAGCAAGGATGACGATAGTGGCGATGGGAGAGCGATAATACCATGAACGACTCAAATGACTGTGCAGCTGTGCACCAGATCGCCGTTGCGAGCGCAATCACCACGAACCAGAAGAGCACGGGAAACCGTCCAAAGTACGCGGATAGGGCGACGACGAATGGTCCACCGGCACCCAGCATGAAGACGTTGCCGACTTGTGAGTGGTTGACATGGTCTTGAGTCATGTTCCACGCCCTGCCACCATTGCCAGTCAGTCCAAGTCTGTAAATATCCTAATGAGGGCAAGAATATAAAGGAGCCGGGACATACGCAGCCTGCGGGATAAGTGTCACAGCCCCCGTGGCACTCCCATAGTCGGGCAAGAACGCCGTCGCGGAGACGACAATAAGAATCAAGTGTTTACGGAATGAGGACCAGTTCAGTGGATCATTGGGCGAATCGCTCGGCTGGGGAATAAGCACTGTTTTGCCGTCTGGTGTGGTCTTGAGATGCTGGTGTTGGTGTTGGTTCTGCACGAGAGAAGTGTCGAGAACATAGCCTTCTCGCTCGCCGAGCTCTTCGAGATCGACATTTCCTGAACCCTTTTCGGCGTCTGAGATAGACCTCGTGGGTGTTTCAGCGGTTTGGACTTTGGGATCATCCATTGTAACGCGATTCAACACGAGTGGATGGAGTGCGGATGTGACGTTCAAGACAACGGCAAGTGAAACGAGGAGAAAAAAGCAAGTTTCTTTGGCAGGCGATCGTCCTTAAGTACGGATAAATATCAACTATTCCATAACGATCGTTCGGCAAAGCGACGACTCGAACCTGCCGGCCTGTGCGGAGACATTAACTTTGAAAGTCGAGACGAGGCCGACAACCCTAATTCAGGCGGAGCCAGGCTAGCTACGAATTACGGGACAAGCGTTTCATCCAAAGAACACATTTAATCAGATATGCAGCACCGGGCCAAGATTAAGTGCAACTGCGGCAGATTATTGTCCTCACTACGGCCTTAGGGGGTCATTTCGGTGAGAACGTGGCCTCGCCACGGGGTTAGGGGGCCGTTCTAGAAGCATAGATTGCGCATCCAGTCCAAATCCCTGTACGGCGCA
The DNA here is from genome assembly GCF_047715535.1 of Aspergillus foveolatus. NCBI lineage: Eukaryota > Fungi > Ascomycota > Eurotiomycetes > Eurotiales > Aspergillaceae > Aspergillus > Aspergillus foveolatus. The sequence goes on along the minus strand of NW_027396130.1, from coordinate 48,699 downwards.
GCTGTTACGCATACGTGTGGCCGGTAACGACCTCCTAAGTGCAGTCATGGCATAGCTCTCTGTGCGTGAAATGAGTGGCTGGCTGGCCGGCCGAGATGATGAGGACGCTTGACACTAGCTTGACGCTATCCAGCCAAGGGACCGCGGGATGGCTCCTTCGGTGCAGGATCGTCGGTTCACAAACCGGGGTTAGGGCCCGGGGCCCAAGAGGATTGGTGGATCGCGTCGCTTAAATTCCTTTTAGATGGAAGGATCTCCATACGGGTACTCCGTGCGCTCGAGGGCGCCCAGACGGAGGGGAGAAGCGAAGAATGTCAATTATGAAAGGATGCCTTGAATATACTACGGCTTCATCTTCGCTCCACGTGCTCGTCTCCATCCTCTGACCCAGTCTGGACATGGAACTCTGTCGTCATCAGAATTCCCCGGCCCGACTCCGTCGTCGTCATAATGGGGTCTTCGCTGTCACTGTGGCTGCCCGCGCGGGCTCGCTCGACCCTTGTCCACGCAAGTGGGTACCCATCTGGCTCGCCCTTCCCAACGCCGACATTTGCATATCCATCGTACGGGTGGGACCGGCCCGATTGATGGCCAGCCTTATAGTTGACGTTAGAGGTCGATTTCTTGCTTGTGCGTTGGCGCACCACGATATTGAAAAGGGGAGTCAGGGTGGGGATGCACGCTGCCAGGATAATGAGGTACTGTTCGACCGCGATCCAGATCGTCAAGTCGACGGTGTCCCAAGGGTAGTCTGCTCGCGCGGAGAGGGAGGCCAGGTTGATAGTTTTCACAATCGCGGCGATCATCGCACTGTATATAGTCGATTGAGCGGTTAGAAAAGCAGATCAAGTGGCAAGGAGGGATGACTATACATGACTCCCAGCGACAAAACGCATCCCAAGCCGATCTTGACCTTGAGCGCCATCTGCAGGCCGTAGATGGTCGTCAGTGGGTAGACGGCAAGGACCAAGTCAGAAAAGGCAGAGAATGCTGGTTCTGTTAGCAATGTAGCTCTCAGCGACGGGTGCTTTTGGCCACATACACCCTTGGAAAAACGCATAGTTCCTCTGTACAGCCGGAGCCCAGCAGTGTCCGTCGACGCTCGAATTCCATAACCTTCTCGTCGGAGTACATTGCCCATATATGGTGTAGACGCACACCGTATTCACTACCGTGAGGAGCAAGATACCACCATACATCATCGGTCGATGATGCTTAACCTTGTGGATGATGCGCAGCAGGAAAATCGCAACTGAAACCTTCCCCCAGTTCGTTGACATGACATGGAATCCCTGCGAGAGCCAGTTGAACTTGGTCGACTTGATTCGCTGGTAGTCCGATAGGTCACTCGCGTGGTGACCGGTGCCGTAGTGTGCGCTCACAGTCACAAAGATCGAGTTCATTGTTGCGCAGAGGAAGGCGAGAACGATGAAGGGGTCATCCCAGCCCCAGGACTTGATGACCCGCGTGCGCACCCAGACTCGCAGGCCGACAAGGATGAGGCAGATGCCAAAGAGGGGCCACGAGACGGCGAGAATCACCCACCCACGATCCGGTACGGACATCTTATCAGTAGGCAGGGTGAGGCGGAAGAGGAGGTATCTTCGCAGAGTACAAGATGTTCATGATGTCGACAGGGTGCTCTCTCACGACGAGCAGGTGCGGATTCCACTAGGCAGGGAAAGTCAGCGCTGCCCAGGAATTCACGCTCCGTAGCGAAAGCCCAAACAGCCAAGGATCAGGACACAGTAGTTGGTGCGCTAGACTTCTACCTAGCAGGGATTAGAAGAGGATCCCTGGTACTTGCATATGAACACGGAGGATTTTGTCCGTTTGTAATGAGCAGGATCACGCTGAAGATTATGACAAGGGTAACAATGATTTTGTCTCTGGTTCATCGACCTACCTTCAAGAGGTATCGGTGCTGTTCGGGGGGACCCAGGCCATTGATTGGGGGAACTATACCGACCGAGATGGAGGACCACTTGAAGGCCCTGCCGAGATCGTACTTTTGCATAACGGGGCCAGGTGAACACGGCTCGCTCGTAGGGGAATCATTAGGCCCCCTGCAACCCTGGACCAATGGTGCTTGCGCCGTTGCTTGACCCTGACCATGACACTCTGTCCTTGACTGCTCCCCTCCTCCTAAAACATGCCGTTTCAGGCCTTTATTCCCATTCAGCCATGCCGTGAGTCTGAGTGTGGACCTGTTACCTCTCCTGTTCTCTCTATCCGGCCCGATCCGCGTGTAAATCATGCTGTGCCTCGATCGAAGGATTGTCGATCTGGCCCAAAGTGTCACTGCCCGCGGCCAGTATGTACAGAGAGAGTATGCTAAGCCGGATCTTACCTTCCCGGACTGCTTCCGCCCGCGCCTCGCATATTATAAATGAAAAACCGTCAAGGCTGCAAAACTAAGGTCTGACGGCATCAGCCTCCCTCAAGCTCTTATTAGGTCTGACATGGCGACCGGGCTAAGTGCAGGGGCTCGGAAAAACCCGGCCTTAGACCGGTATTTATGGCATATTCAGGAGGCTGTCGGTTGCCTAGCACTGACATAATTCCGAGGTTAGTTTTCATTAATTGCCGGATAAGTGTGCAGTAATCTAGACCATCCTGATACCGCCCGCCACGGTATTTCCGGCGATTTCTCTAGCCACCCTTTCATTGCTCAGTGGCCAGCGTTGGTTATCCTGAACTTACGGTCGTAGATTACAGCATATCTAGCTTGGTTCGCGCAACGCCATCAAAATCCCTCGGTAAGCGAAGATAGTGGTCGCTTACTGTAATGACAGTAGATATCGTCATGCCGTTGTACTGCTCCCCAAACTGTATTGCTGTAATCTCTGCAACCATCGCTTTGCATTAGCTGTACTGATTTATTCCATGGCCATTTTTAGAACCAGTAGAGTATACAAAGTCAGCCCTCATAACATTTCCCAGGCGTCTATAAAGACGATTTTTCTAGCGCCTATACACCTCTGGCGCGCCATTAGCGCTCATTATAAACCATTAGCTAGAATGCTAGTTGCAGAATATAGAACGGGGTATTATTTATCGAGATGTCTAACAATATGTTGCGTTCGGATGGCGGCCCTGAGGTTGAGATTTCTTTAACCCATAGCCCTTATCAAGTCCCATAGACCATACCAGTACACAGAGCTTCCCCTGAGAAGGATCTTGGCTATTGACAGGTATCCTACTCTGAACTACAATACTGAACCGTCCGCTGGCGCGCCTATGCGCGATCGTGATATCACGTGCGAGCTGGGCCTGCCCTAACTTGCACGCCTTGAACACCTATGCCTCCTTTCGCCTCGACGGCAAACTGTTGGATATTACCTTTTCTCAGGTCATCTACTGCTCTGGATAGACTAGTAACGTAATCCACCACCGAGCTGCGCGGTCACCGCCGAACAACGCGGCCACCCCTTTATCAGTTCATCATTCGATCACAACAACATGGCTGAGCTCTCAAAGGAAGAGCGTATGCCGTTAGCTATCAATGCTTATAAGAAGGGGCTTTTTAAGTCAAAAACTGCTGCTGCAAAGGCATTTGACGTACACCAAGACCTTTGATGACCCGGCTCAATGGAACAGCTTCTCGCAAAGAAGTACTTGCTAATTGCAGAAAATTGACAAACCTTGAAGAATCAACATTATAGAAATGGATTATTGATATGGGTCAGCGTGGTCTTCCTCTACAGATATCAACTGTTCGCTACCTAGCACAGCTTCTACTTGCAGCATGATTATCTCCCTCGAAGAATCCTACAGTTGGTGAAAACTGGGTGAATCGTTATGTTAACCGACATGCAGAGCTAAGCTCTAAATATACACGAAAATATGACTATCAGCAAGCAAGATGTGATGATCCTGACCTATTCCAGGAGTGGTTCTGCGGGTTTTCCGGTACTATTGAGAAGTATGGGATGTAACGGGCGTAGGTAGTATTGTTTTCAACTAGCTGTCCTGTATTCAGGAATATCACAAGCTTAGAGAAAGAAACAAAAGATAGAAGCGCAGATATCTTCCTCCTCCCTTTTATCAACCTTTCCCAATCATACGTCACGACTTCCGACTTCTGGGACTTGCATGCCGACGGATCTCTTTTCCTACGAGGCCGCAATTGCGAGGCTGTACACTGATGTTGCAGAGACCTCATTTAGAACCAGGTTGAGGGCATGGCCGACAACCAAGATCCAGGCCATAGCCTGTGACATGGGATTGCTAAGGGGGACATCTATAATATGGATGAGGCTGGCTTTCAGATGGGTGTGATATTAACTGCAAAAGTCATCTGCGGAGCAGATACCAGAATAGTTGTGCCAAAGCAGTTCAGCCTGGGAATAGAGAGTGGGCTACTGCAATTATTGCAGTGAATACATCTGGATGGGCACTACCACCATATATTATCCTGGCTGCAGAGAATCATCAATCTCAGTGGTATAATAATATCCCAAGCAACTATCAACTCAGTGTCAGCAAGAATGGGTGGACGACTGATAAATTAGGTTTGGACTGGCTTCAAAATTGCTTTGATATTCATACAGCTCCACGGACAGTTGGAAGATATTGCCTATTAATTCTGGATGGCCATAGCAGTCATGCTGCTGCAGGATTTGATAAGTTCTGTACAGAAAGGATGATTATTCCATTATATATGCCTCCTCATTCATCTCATCACCTTCAACCACTTGATATGACCTGCTTCTCACCTTTAAAGCATTTCTATGGCAAACAGACTGCAAAAATTATGGAAAATGGGGCTTCTCAATCAAGAAGGAAGATTTCCTGTATATCTTCCCTTCTGTTCCTGAACGCGCTATATCTTCATCTAATATCCAAAGTGGTTTTGCAGCAACTGGTCTTATCCCACTATTACCTGAGAAAGTCCTATCAAGGCTACCAACAAAGCCTAAAACACCAACACCACCATCCACATCTGAAAGCAACCAATCATTTGGTATAGGCAAGACTCCAGCAAATCCACAACAGCTGGAAAGGCAGAAGAGGCGAATTCAACATCTTTGAAGCCGCCAATTGATATCTCCTAGTACAATGGAGCAGGCAGTGGATAAAATTGTCAAAAGTGCAGAGATTACTATGATGAATGCTGTTCTAGTACAGCAAGAGATCCAGCAGCTTCGTGCAGGTATTCAAAGTTAAAGAGAGAAGCAGAAGACATCAAGATATTTTATTCAGACTGGTGGCAGTTTGACAGGCAGTGAAGGACAGCAAAAAGCACAAGAACATGAAGAGCTCGCCCAACAGGTGCCAAGGCAACGTAGGCCACCAACCTGCAGCAACTGCAACCAGACAGGACATAATAGATTATCATGTACTCATAAATAGCGCTGTTTTATTTAGATAGGAAAGTGTAATAATTATATTGTCCAAAGCCTTGCAATTCTTGGTTGTATTTCTGAAAATAAGTTT
>NW_027396130.1:0-43065 GCF_047715535.1 Aspergillus foveolatus | reverse complement strand
TAGTTATATCTTTATATTAGTACATGGCTTCTGAAGATCACCGCTTACTAGACTACTGAAGAAGTTCAATTGCCTTCCCTTGGTTCTCTTCTGGGTTTTATCGGTGGTATATTACTTGATTTTCCTCCTTATGTCATGAAGCTTGTGATTGGCTGAAAATATATATTCGCACTGGTGAAGTAGTTAATGACGTTCATGGTTTATTTCCTCAAAATTTCTTGAAATAAACTACCAGACGTGCGATCATCGAGTATTATTCGATTATTACAAACGTGAAAACCCATCATTATTAAATAAAAATTAAGTAAATCGAACATTCCTCCCATGAGGAGATGCCTCATGCTTAGCCGATGCTTATAAACCCGGACGCCCCACCCACAGACCCAAACTATAAGAGAACCCTGACCTGCAACCACGACTTCAGAGCCCATCTCAAGAGGAAAAAGAACAGGATATATATATCCCCAGCCGGATCAAAGCTACACTGAGATAGGAGAGCAACAATGAGCAAGCCCCTTACACACGCCAAAATCATCGCCCGCCGCTCTGCAGACCGCGGCTACGCCGAACATGGCGGCTGGCTGAAAACCTATCACACATTCTCTTTCGCGTCGTACTATGACCACCGCTTCACAAACTTTGGCAGCCTGAGAGTGCTGAATGAAGACCGCGTTGCCGCGAAGAATGGCTTCCCGACACACCCGCACCGCGACGCTGAGATCTTCAGCTACATCCTCTCCGGCGAGCTGACACACCGCGACAGTATGGTCCGGAAGGGCGCCGAGGGAGCGCAGGGGAAGGAGTTCTATCGTATGAAGAGGGGAGACGTGCAGTTTACCACTGGCGGAACGGGTATTGCGCATTCTGAGCAGAATGAGAGTTCGAAGCCCGTACACTTTTTGCAGATCTGGGCGCTGCCGTGGAAGTATGGGCTCAAGCCGAACTATCACACGAAGACGTTCGATGAGGGTGCCAAAAGGAAGGAGTTTGTCCCAATCCTCTCGCCGCTCAAGGCGGGTGTTGAGGCGACGCCGAATGAAGAGGAGGAAGCTGTTCCTGCTATCCCGGAGACGATCCCGATTCATGCAGATTTCGTCATGGGGGCGGGGATCATTGCGCCTAACGGGCGGTTTGAGTGGACCGTTGGGTCGAAAGACGGAGTCGTGCAGAAGAAGAAGAAGAGGAATGTTTATGTGCATTTACCGATGACCAAAGGGGGTAAGGCGAGGATCAGACTGGACTCGAGAGACGATGCGGTGCTCGAAGAGGGAGACGGAGCGTTCATTACCGGTGTTAATGCGGGTGATATACTTGGGGTTGAGAGTGTGGGAGAAGCAGAGGCGGAGGTTATTGTCTTGGATAGTGATTAGATGAGCTTCTGCTTACTTCAAAATTTATACTTGTTATATCATATCGGACCACCAAAGCGGATAACCCCCAGAAATAGGCTTCAAAATAAAGTCAGCATGCCGAGCATTAGTGTTAAAGGAACAACAGCGTCCTGTAAATCGCCTTTATATCCCAGTGGAAACATCCACAGAGAAAGAAAAAAGACCACCATCGGGAGGAGGCATACGACGTGGTAGGCCACAACCCACCGAAAACAAACAATTTCCTGAGCATAGATCCCCCAGAAAGTCTGCCTCTTGTCTCCGTGTTTCTCCAGCCGCGTCTTCTTGGGAAGTAATTGCAAGGTATCGCAGGAATGCCCGCTAGCCTTCTTTCACGGGTGGAAGAGATGTGATAACCCGCGCTTGTTGGAGCAGTAGCAGTTGTAAAACCGAGAGTTAAATTCATGATCGGCTACGGGAGGAACAATGTCCATCAGGTCTGGGTTTTAATCGTAGTGATCCCTGGATTTTGGGTAGTCGTCTTTCAGCTTTGGGGCGTAGCGCGAATCGTCGAATTTTTCAAACTAGCGGTAGATTAGCTCCTTACGGAGATAGTATAGAAGGCCAAAAATATACCTAATTGAAATCGCAGGAATACCTAAAAACGCTGAGATAGTTCCTCAGCCGTCCGCGAAGACGGCAGTAATCCGAACGAAGTGTCAGGAAGAACGCGTTGTCGTCCGATTGATGTACGCATTTCTGAGATAGGCAATTTCGATTACTCCGTCTAACAAGGAGAAGAACATACCTCTGAATCGCTGGCGGGGGCTTACTAGTAGTTTGAGTTGCCGGATATATGTTGGTCGGATGCATTTGGAATGGAATAGAGGAAGCTGCAAGCTCTAACTTCGCCTGCTGAAAGCCCATCGACGGTGGACTTTGACTGGGCTTAGGGAAGAGGGACCATGCGATGTAGCTCCTCGGTAAACCCCCGAAGCATCGCTGAGTGATTGCTTTAAAGCCTGCATTCGAGGTTTCATTTCAATATAGTTTGCGATGCATTGTTCAAGGCCATCTACAAATGGAGCAGGGAGCTCCATCCATCTCTCTTCGCCGCAAGCCTGGTTTCGCAACATCAGTATATGCTGGAGCTTGATTCAGTGAAAGCACACATACGCATGTCCAGGATAGCCGCCTCTCGTGCTTTGAGAGGTTTCGTATATATGGTTTCACTGGCCACCAGTCCCACCTCATCCCAGTCCAAGCTTCAGCTGCCCCTTGAACGGTATTTACCCACGCTTCTCGCCGAGGGGGATCAAGCAGAATCGTACCAGGAACAAAATAGCACATCTCGACCACGATCCTAGCCCACTAGTATCGACGATACTCTAAGCCATTCGGGTGAGCCGGATCCGTAAATTTCGCAGCCAGTCTTTTTACCCTCTCGTCCAGACTGGGATAGACGAAATTCTGAAGATCGTGGCGTAGTCTCTGGAGAGCCTCGCAAACGACTAGTACTCGACGGAGATGGCTCAAGTTTGGGAACTCAAACTCTGGCATATCGTCCTCGTCCTCCTCGCTATCGGTGTCGGACTCTGATTCGTAGCTAGTGGCTGGAACAGAGTGATCGCTCAAGGCGAATCGGCCACGCGATGTCGTCAAGTACTGCTCAACCTTGACTTGATAGTCTCTTCCATCCGGCAAACTATCCAAACGGAGGCTTGAAACTCCATCACCACCCCCGAGGGCCATACAGAAACTATTGGATACGCTGCGCGAAAAGTGTTTAATAAAAGGCCCTAGAATTCGTCGGTCATATCGGTCCATCAACTGAACTTCCTTCAAGCTTGTCGCGCACCGTTTCAAAAGAAGTCGCAGCTTGTTCTGCACGCGCCCTGAACGGAACCTGGCATTACGCAGGGCATCTTGACAACAGGTCGTAATGTGTTTGTCCTCAATGAGTATATTCACTAAAATACTCGTTCCGGCCTCCGCCATATCCCCCATCTCTGCTGTGGTTTGACTGGATCCAGATTCGTTTGAGAAGACGCTGCTGGTGGCACCGCTATCTTGCGAACTGTCTTCCAAGCTCTTGCTTTCAAGATCGTTGGCAATCTCGGTGTCAGCCTTGTTGTCAAGGTTGCTACAGAACTGCCTTTTGTCCTCAATTGCGGCGCCCGTACCTCGCACAGCCTCATCATCAAGATCCGATAGAAGTCTGCACGATGAGCACTTGACGTGTCTGCATACTGTGCACTGTTCGCCGCAGGGTCAGGGTTATTGAAATTTCCGCATCTATGGCATGACCGCCAGCCTGGCAAGGAGGACCGCACCATGGCGGACTGGATTGCGGTATTACCAGAAAGGAGACAAGGTAGAGTGGCCAAACGGAAATATTTTGGGATGTCCCAAACCGCGAAGAAGACTCTGTCTTATAGGGTCCTGGTAATTGAAGGTGATGCTTCTGGATACGTGGCACGCAGCCTGATGACTTGCACAAGGCTGTGCTTATGGTCAACCTGGATTGGCCGGTTTGTTCAATATCCCTGTCTTTGTCCTCGTAACAGCGCTAAATAACCTCACCGACACCAAGATTCATTTCTCAGGCAAGGCTGAGTCTAACTAGCAAGGGCAACCTTGGGGCAAAGGGCATTGCGCGGATTGGCGAGATCTGGGTTAAAGTGTGCCGAATGTCCGGACACGAAAGTGTAGTCCGCCTAATGATGCCCAGTAGACACGTAATCTAAAATATCTGAAAGGAATAGTGAACATGGTATCCAGCTGTAACATTTCTATATCCGCCCTGGGTTTTGGTGCTTAACCTCTGCGGAGAGCTGAGTGGTCATCGGTGTCTGATCAATGCTAATTCAGATGAGCATCAGAGCGATGAACAAGGATATATTCCCAGCCGACCTTACGATTGTGGCTTTTAGGCGACTGGTGGCTTTAGATGGGAATCAGCTATTATTTTGGGGTCGAATTTAGTGGGGCCTTTGCGAATAGGGCAGCTCTTGAGAGACTGATAAAGTCAGGATAAACATCGAACTGGTAGATATGATGCTGGATAACAAACACTCAACGGTCGGCAGACTGTACAATTTTCTCATCTGTATGAGTTATTTGGAGTTTGAGCAGCATGAAGTGTAATAGTTCAGAAGCATACATCTCTAGACCTTTGAGCATTTCATAGCTGCGCCGACTTTGGGGTCCCATATACCTACAAGAACTGCCATCCTGACATTTATGCACCAAGGTCGGCATGATCCTGAAACAAGGGATACTTTGTGCTTTTCAGATTTAGCAGTTCATCAGTTCTATCTCTTCCACTGGAAATGGCGGAGCAGATCTGCGTAATGTGAGTCTCAGGCTAAAGATACTGTTCATAGTATGTATTACACCTAGGCTTCCGAAATACTATCCTTGGACCTTCTGAGTGATGAATAGAGTTTCATGAAGACCATTCTGTACGCATTCAGTGCCCAAACTCTGTATATCGGTTCCAGGCGTCCCTGGCAACTATGGCCAAAATAGGATGTGATAAGGAGACACGTGCGTTCTGGGATACTTATTGAGTTTCGCAGTTTCTACCAGTAACATACGGCGGTGCCTTTTGCTAAGAGGAGAGCCAGGCTACGTAGTAGGAGGTTGCACCATAGCCAAAGTTTATACGCCAAGGGAAGTCACATTGTACAGCAGCATTGCGACTCAAAAAATAGTTCACCTCAATGTCTTTTATTGCTTGAGTATGGGGCAAACGAAATGTTGGTTTAGGTACAAGCCAAGCCGGGTGATGAAGGCGAAGTATACCAACTTTAGGATATTGAGCGCTTGTCAAAGGGTTCAAGCTAGAAGAACACTTCTCAGCCTTTATGGTAGAGTATTGCCATTTATACTAAGTAAACTTAGTAAGCAAAAATGAGAGGATGAATACCATGGAGCTTGGTGGCTGGATATAATAGCCTATTCAGTCTCAATAGCCGAGTATGACACGTCGGACATATCCACCACCAGTAAACAGTGCGAACAAGCATTCCAAGCTGGGGGCTTGATTTGTAATAAGCTTCCCTTAGCGAAGCAAAAGTCTGGCTGCTTATGCGAATTCATGCTGAAAGAGGATGGAATTAGTAAGGAGGAACCATGGCTGGACCAGGCTGCTCATAGCTGACGAGAGGGGTAGTGTTATATGTCTATAAAAGCATCCTATTTTTCCTGTAATCCTCTATACTCGTTCTTCATTACTTAATTTTGCTAAATATCAATTGACGGGTAGGTAGTATCTTACCGTGAAGATGTCGGACTCAATCGCAAAATATGGCTTCACCCCCGTCCCTGCGAACACCAAAACGCTCTTCAGCGAGGTAGACCTCAAGGCCAAATCCCATCCAGTCGCAGTTCCTGTTTCAGAGACTCCTATACCCGACACCCCTCTCTGCCGCCGGATCCAAGAGTATGCCCGCTCTCGCCTCCCTCAGCCCACATACCACCACAGCCTCCGCGTCTACCACTACGGGCTCGCCATAAAGCGCTATGCCTTTCCCGATTGGACATTTAGTGATGAGACTTACTTCTTAGCGTGCATGCTGCATGATATTGGGACGACGCGCGAGAATCTGCATGCCACCAAATTGAGCTTTGAGTTCTATGGTGGGTACCTCGCGCTCGATGTGCTCCAGACGCAGTACGATGCGGGCGATGCGGTCGCATCGAAAGACCAGGCAGAGAGTGTCGCCGAGGCAATCATTCGGCATCAGGATTTGAGGGACGTTGGAACTATTACTGCGCTCGGCCAGTTGGTGCAACTGGCGACCATTTTTGGTACGTCCGCTCCATTACATGCCAGGTGGATCTGCTGACGGATTGTAGACAATATCGGCGGCCATGCAAACTTGGTCCATGACGATACCGTCAAAGATGTTGTTAAGCATTACCCGCGGCTCAAATGGAGCTCGTGTTTTGCTGCTACGGTGGCCGAGGAGGTAGAGTTGAAACCGTGGGCACATACAACTGCGTTGGGCGACTTCAAGGGGCATATCCTCGCAAATCCGTATAATAAGTTCGAGTGACCAACTTGTTTGCCTAAGTAGGTAAATCTGGCTTTTACCTACGGCGATAGGTGCACGAATATCCAGGGCAGGTAAGAGTATGTTGCCGTTCCAGTCGCAAGGCACTCGTCTTTTATTCTGATTGAGCGTAGCTAGGCATGAGAAATTCGACTTCAAGTGGAATATACTTGCTTCATCGAAGTTATCAATACTATTACTTATGCACTTTCTTTTCCCTAAAAATTTTGTATTATTTTAGTTGTTGTTTTCAATACTTTCCCGCGTGTCCTGTCAGAACTCTATCCCGGACAATGAGTACTGTCAACGTCACCGAACTAGTGGCACACCCCTGCCAGAATTCTTCACATCGCCTGCAAACGCGTCAGATCGGGCTATTTGCTAGGAGGGCCCGTAGCTAGTCAGACCTATTCTGCACCCCGCACGGCCCCAGCCCTGTTTCGTCGCGGCCAAGAAACGGAGAGTGCTCCGTCTTCAAACAGGGGTTGTCTCAAGTATATGTCTTTTGCCTACTCCGGAGTACACTCGGAGTCCCTTTACTGAGGATGTGTCGACGTCTGTTTGTCGAGTTCATCAGGGATTCCCCACACGGCACGGAGCCATTATTCTCTGACAGGGACTCTGGTCCTTGACAGGAAGGCAGATGATGTTCTGCACAAGCGGATGGGTGAATAAAACATAGGATATAAAACACAGAAGCTCTCTTCCTTGGCCCCGAGAGTGCCTCTTGCTACATACTCGGCGTGCCGCAGCCATACCGTGACCATGAAAACCCTCCCTCTAGCCCTCCTTGCCTCGGCATCAACGGCCGTCACGATCCCCCACCAACACAACAGGTACCCAGCGAGACAATCGGCGACGAAATTCTTGATCAGCTTTGGCGATTCGTACACTTCCACCAGTTTCAACATCACCGGCGAGAAGCCCTCCGCCTCCAACCCGCTCGGGAACCCCCCGTTCCCAGGATGGACCTCAGCCGGTGGCGCCAACTGGATTGGCGACCTCGTCGGGACATACAACAACTCGCTGCTCCTGAACTATAACCTTGCCTATGGCGGAGCCACAGTCAATGCCTCCCTAGTGGCGCCGTATACGCCTGAGGTCTACTCGTTGATCGACCAGGTGGCCGAGTTCAACGAGTATCTCGTGCCACCGCCCAATTTTGCGCCGTGGAGTGCGAATAATACCCTCTTCGCTATCTGGCAGTAAGCTTGCTCCTCAGCGCGATACTATGCACCGGGACTGACTAGGAATACCAGGGGCGTCAACGATGTAGGAGGGTCATGGTACCAGACGAACCCGGACGCCCTCGCGACCAAGATCCTCAACCAGCTCTTCCAGCAGATCGAGCTCATCTACGCCGGTGGCGCTCGCAAGTTTGCCCTTCTGACTGTTCCACGTAAGTAGATGTGCGCAAGAAACCAACACAAGCAGCCAGCTAATCATCACAGCCACGGACCGGTCCCCGTATATCACCCAGGGAGAGAACGCAGACTACACGGTGACACATCTAAAGGCCGCGCTCGCGAGCTGGAATACCCAGTTCACCGAAAAGGCAGCTGCATTTGCAGCTGCTCATTCCGATGCGGTCGTCAAAGTCATCGACACCCAGCCCGTGTTCAATGAGATACTCGACGCTGGCGGCGAGGCGGCGGACTGCTGGAACGAAGACGGCGTCACCTGCCTCTGGTTCAATGACTATCATCCAGGTCTGGTTATCCATGATGCGGTTGCGCAGGCGGTTGCAGATGCTTGGGGCGATTTCTTCGTGGATCCCTAGTCTTCTCTGCAGCTGGGAGTGACCTAGCGTCTGTACTTCTTGTGGTTGGGTTTGCTCGAAAATCCACGCTCCCTACCCACATCACGCAAGGGCCTTGGGGATTCTGTCCAGTCAATGTCATTCCATTATTATTGCCTGCAGATGATTAGTCCTCTATATTTGGAGTCCGGAGTATATACAGCTGTCGTGGATTCTTACCGCTTTTTCTCCCGCATAAATAGTTACCGATGGGTATGACAAATCAAGACAAATCAATGGTTTGTGATCGAATTCGAAGCTCCTAGAAAGAGCAGAAGAGAACTGATTAATAATGCGTACCAGTAAGGGGAAGCCATTGATCCTCAGAGCAAACTGTATTTCTATATAAACTGCATTATTCGCCTCCCTTGCAGTCTAGGAGCAATCATAGTAATCAATTGCGCAATCACAAACTCATCCAAAACTTTTACTTCACGACAATGTCCACCATTCACACCTACGCCGTCACTCCCTTCATTCAGGGCCTCAAGGCCCTGACCGCCATTCTCAAGAAAGGCGAGGAGCACGCGAAAGCAAACAATATCCCGCCTGAGGACCTGGTTAATGCATCCCTGATCGCCGACATGAAGCCCCTCTCATTCCAGGTCTTCATCACCACCAACACAGCCGTCAAGCTCGTTTCTCGCGCGACATTTGTGGAGCCGCCAGCTCAAAGCGACACCGACAAGACCTTTGATGACTTCTATAAGCGCATTGACGAGGCCCTTGCCGTGCTCGAGAAGGCCGACCCCCAGGCCATCGCGGCCAACGAGGGCAAGACGTTTAAGGCTCCCTTGGGCCCCACGGAGTCTGAGTTCACGCCAGAGTCGTATACGAATGGCTATGCGGTGCCGAACTTCTTCTTCCACCTTGTGACGGCGTATGATATCCTAAGGGCCAAGGGAGTGCCAGTGGGCAAGATGGATTACCTGAAGGATTTCCTGGGAGATATTGCGGCTTAGCCCGGCTATCACGAGTGTTTATAATTAAATTTTTGCAGCATTCTCAGATCGCGTTCAGTCTATGACTTCCAGGCACACTGTTCTTGGCTTGTACAGGTCATCCTCAGAAAATAGTACAGGATTAATATAGGCACAAAAAAATGCTTATATAATCAAGATTGCGCCTATGCTTTTCTCCCCGCATCTTGCCAACATTTTTTTTAGCCCCTCATTCACGAGTCTTACACCCACACTATGGACACCCAATCCTCTCTCCCAGGCTTCGAAGAGCATCCAGTCGTACGTGGTCTCTACTACAAACCCGACTTTATCACTCGCGATCATGAAGAACAACTCATCACCCTCTTCCGCACTCAGCTAACTTGGCCCGACCGCCCCGGCCGCATCTCCCTCCACTACGGCTACACGTTCGACTACAAGACGTTTGGCATCGATCCTGACATCCCCTACAAGCCTTTCCCTGACTGGCTTGTCCCGTTACTTCCGACGACCGAACCTCGACCGCCGGATCAAGTCTGTCTGCAATATTACCCGCCCGGTGCGGGGATCCCGCCGCACGTCGATTCCCATCGCGGGTGGGACCAGCTTTATGCGCTGTCTATTGGTGCGCCGGTACTGATGCGCCTCCGGCTTGGCAAGACAGGTGAAGAGAGGGTTTATGTTGATCTTGAGGGGCGCAGCATGATGTGCTTCAGTGGGCCGGCCAGATTGTATTGGACACATGGGATTGCGAAGAAGAAGAATGATCACTTGCCAGACGGTTCGTTGAGACCGAGGGGTGATCGATGGAGTATCACATATCGATGGGTGAGGGAGGAGCCATGTGGGTGTGGGAATCTGGAACTCTGTGATACACTGCAAGAATTGTTGGGGATTGGGAAGGAGAAGAGGTCGGTTCTTGGGGCCATGGTGCGGGAGGCGGAGAAAGGATCAGAGTCCGAAGGGAGCAGTGCTACTTCACATAAGGCGGATGATGCTGATGTCAAGGCTTGAACGTGGTCGATTTGCTTCCAGGTTGATCCGTGGATGAAGGAGATACATGGACGCTTGCGACGTTACCCACGTCTTGGGCACGCGTTCTGGCGCATGCGCAGCTTTATTCGCCGTTGACGGTAGTAGCGTTTGGCTTGCCGGAGAACAAGGGTGTCTAAGCAGGGTAAACCTACAAGCCTCAGTAGTGGGCGCACCGTGGGCGCACCTTGGGCGCACCTTGTGCGTAGAATATCCAGCGGATACGTCTGGATAGATGCAACGCCCCTTGAGACAAGGCATTGGGACATCTGAAGATATGGAACTGGAGGACTGGTTACACTGGGAGGAACCCCCGTGCCAGTACGAAACCAACTAACGCGTGACTCACAAAGACAGCATGTAGCGGGAGTTAGAAACGTCTTCTAATCACTGCATACTAAGGTTACTGTTTTGGCTAAATGAAAACATGACGGTTTCTTGGGTGTATATATCCCGTATCTCTGCTGGTCCGATCAATACAAGTCAGAAAGGCGTATTGAAATTCCCAGTTCGAGCGACGCACGAAGACCAGTCAGGCTATATAATGCCAGTGCCATGCCTTCGAAGGGCCCTAGCTATCTCACCCTTGATGGCCAGAAACCGATCCTAACCCTGTGCATAGTGACCCGTTATCTCACTGCAATGTCAGTAAGAACAGCTGCCAGCATGGTATAGCTCTTTGACGTTTCAGATGGTAAACCCAGAGCTAATCTGAAATCGGAGAAATTGGGCCGGAGGAGTAATGGACGTATTCTTGCGTAAATGAATGGAGGAACTAGAAACGGTCACTCGGATGCGAAAATATTCTGTTCAAAGACCACATCAGTATGGATATCTACATGGAGATTGTAAAGACTGGCGGCCTAGATATAGTACCATAGGAAGTAGCGTAGAGCGCGGGCATTGCAAACTTCCCAGCCCAATTGGAGACAGCAAGAACGGTTCTACCATTGTGGTCTTGGTATAGCTCATAGCGCATCACAGACTTCGCCCCCCTGCCGCCACCACCCCAAGAGGATTAGGCTTAATTGGGCCAGAATTTGGTACGGCGAACCGCGTGGTTGCAAATGTACGCTCTCAAGCACTACTCTCCATCGTCCAGTTGGTCACCTTGTCCCAGTGGCATGAGTAGCACTTCAACGGCGATGCATCTCGTACATGTGCCAGGCGTCCCCAGCAGCATTGGGGTCTTTGATGCTCGGATTAATATACACCTGAAAGATGTCGCCGTTGGGCATCCGCGCTGAGACGGCGTCTGCTTGGCCCTACGGGTACGCGCCGCTCCAGGGCACGTTGACCATCATCTCCGGTGTCGAGGCCGATCCAGACATCGCCGGATTATAGATCATCTCGCGTGTGGTGGAGCCGCTGTTGAAGCCGAGGCCGATGCCGCCGTCGGCGAGGAGAAGGTTCTCGTCCAGTGTTCTCTGGCAATGGGATGCTGGGGAAGAGTAGGAGTAGGAGGGTAGGGCTCAGTTGTTATGTGCATCGCGATAGCTCGAGGGGTGATGATGATCGAGAATGTTATTTACTGCATATTTACTAGCTGGTGTTTTATCCTCGTCCTTTATTGAATATTTGAGCTGCAGCACTGCTGGTATTCAGATAGCGATTGATGCCTTCGGCTGAGGCCTCAGATGAAAGCATCGAGCTCAGCTACCTCGACAAAGACTGGACACATTTTCAAAGATATATTGCATCAGTTACTCCACTGTTCATTTATTTTCATCAAACTTGAACAGGCTCTCCGCAGCAGCGACGACCGCCTCTTCGTTCGTATACTTCCACTTCCACTCCAGTAGGTTTCGCGCCTTGTCACCTCGAACGTCTCTATCACGCCCTAAATCCTGCAGGACCAGCCTCGCAACTGGCATAAAAATCGCCACAGCCCGCACTAGAAAATCCGGCAGCTGAAACGTCGGCACTCTCTTTGCCTTGTCTCCCAGATTCCTTTTCAGGATCGCGGCCATCTCGCTCATCCACATCATCCCCTCACCAATACAGATGAAGCGCTGCCCCGGCGCTTTTTCATGCGTCATTGCCAGGACGTGCAGTTCTGCGCAGTCGCGGACATCTACCACGCCCCACTGAATCCGAGGAATGCCCGGTGCACTCCCAGACGTAAGTTCGGTAATGGATCGTAGGGTCGTCGAATCCTCTTTCCCGAGCGCGGGACCGTACACGCAGACGGGGTTGATGGCGACCAGCTCCATCTCTACACCTGCGCCTGTGCACTCCTCATCCAGGAAGGACCATGCGCCGCGCTCAGCGAGGGTCTTGGATTTCGCATACGCAGCGACGTCCCCACCGCCGCTGGGGCCGAGATCCGTCCAGTCTTCCTCTGTGAACGTCTTCTTGTTCTGGTTAGCATCGCCATAGAGAATTGCCGCGACGCTGCTTGTAAGCACGACCCGCTTGACGCCTGCGTCTCGCGCAGCGCTGAGGACGCGCTTCGTACCCTGCACAGCGGGGATAATCAGCTCGTCTTCGCTGGCCGGTGGTGCGCTGGGAAAAGGCGACGCGATGTGCTGGACATATGTGACGTCCTTCATGGCGTCTGTCCAGCCGGCGTCCTTGGTGAGGTCAGCATAGACGGTCTCAAGCGCGGATATCTGCTCCTGCATCACTCCGGCCACCGAGAGGGCTGAGTGGATTTCCGGCACTCGCGAGAGGGACCGGACTGTCGTGCGCACGCGGTAGTCCTGCTTGAGCAGTGTGGCGATGACCCATTTTGCGATGAAGCTGGTGCCGCCGGTTACGAGGACGAGGGGTCGAGACTGGAGTTGGGGCTCTGGCATGACGGGTGATCAGATCTGCCTGGGTATGGGGAATCTAGCCGGTGAGAAAACCTGGCGGAGACCAAGCAAGTTTGGGATACGGAAAGGGCCAAGTATACTGGGATGTGAACCTGGCGATGAGTCTGCAACTGGAGGCGAATGGGTTGCGCGCGGTGGGAGATACCAACCTTAGGTTGACTGCGGCGCGCGGAACGCGATTGGATGCTCGCGCTGAGTGGTGCGCTAAGCTCTAACCATCCAACGGTATACAGCAACTAGCTAGATATGGGATGGTCGATGGGGCCATATCTCCCGGCTGACGAGGCGAGGCTGAGTGTTGAGGCTTCAAATTAGGCCGGAGCCACTATTGGATTTCCAGTACAGTTCTGCTCTGCGTATAAACAGATAATGAAGATTTGAAAAATATAAAAATAAAGATAACAACATAAATCAAATGCAAATTACCGTTCTCCCAGGTTGAATTATTGAATTGGTTCCTATTTCGGTGTCGCCATACTGACCAGGGCCTCATAAGTATACCACTATACCACTATCGGTGCAGGGAATGGCTTTAGCATGATAGTCACAAGGAAGGTCATCAGTATCATCCTCTACCAGCCACCTTACCTGGCATCGTCTGAGCTACGAGGTCGGCTTGCACAAATAACTAAGCACGTTGACTCCTTGAGATCCAGCACTTATCCTTCCACCTGGCTTGACCCAGGTTTAGGTGGCTGGCTAAATATGTCGGGCATGTCTCAATTGGTCATTTACCTAAGTGCTCTTGAGCCAGGGTTTTCCGCTCCATGAGATCCTATGGAACCCCAGAAACACTATGGCTGTTTTTGCCTGTTGGACAGGATCATACCATTCAACCATTCAAGTCCAATACTTACAATATGACGGCGATCTCCGGCTGAGGAAACCCTGAATCCTGAGCCCCCACCCTTCCTTCCACGATGACAGCTACTGCAGCTATTGCAGCACCGGCGGCTTGAATACATTATCCCGAGTATGATTTGAGGATAGTCGCAACGGCGAAGACGCAGCTTTATTCAGCCGATTGGACCAGCAATGCAATGCATGCCACGTATGTCTCGGCCAGAATCACAATCACCAATCCAGGGCCTTGGTCTCCCTCAGAAAATCAGAAAATCCCAGCCATAACGAACCACCAATCGCCTATCTAGACTGACAGCAGCGAACCCGAGTCACCTCGGTTCCGAGTAAGCAGAGTCAGACAGCCAAAGAGAGATCGCTGATCAGGAACAAGCCTACAGCAATTCCGCTACCGAATGGGCCCATCCACTATCTGAAACGACGCAAGCTCCCCACCCAACAGCGATCGTTTCCTTTTTCTGTGGAAGCCCCCTGCCAAGAAGGCAAAAGCCGCGGATTGATGAGATTCCCATTTCTGTTCTGCTTTTGTCTCTTCCTTGGTTCTGGTTCTGCGTCGTCTTCCGTAGGGGCCGCGGACCGCTTCAGATGCTATGGCGTTGCGTCGGTGAAACAAGTGCAGTGCGTTGAAAGTGTCCTTTTTTTTTTTCTTTTCTTTTCCTTTCTTTTGTTTCTTTATTTTTCTTTTTATTTTGGTTTTTCTTGATTTTAGAGTGCGCAGCAATAGGTGCAAGCCAGAACTCAACCAAGTTTCGGATATCTCCATTATTAGTATTCTCCTCCTGGGTTATATACTAGCACTCTATAGTGATGTTTTATACAGTGTACACCCAATTTCGCCCCATATTACCCCATATTTACGCCCCGATTCCACAAAGCAACTCCATATGTACTGTCTATACCATCGACCCAGTCATGCGCCAACATCCCCGTTTCACATCACGATAAATTACTTTACCACCCGGACCCGGGCTTCGCAATCTTGCCCTTCAGGTCGGCATCAACAGCCACACCCAGGTTGAGCCCCCTCCGCTCCGCAGAGGGAGAGTCAGGGGTATAGCCAATTCTCTCCTCCTTCCAGGAGTTGCGCATCCGCGTAATCTGTCCCTCAGTAAAGTGGGTCAGGCACTCATCCTCTGTGTAGTCCATGAAGTTGTGGATCGGGTCAGTTCCGGGGATAGAGTAGGTGTTGTTGCTCTCGACTGCGCCCTTGCACGTATCCCGACCGGTAGGGCATCCGAAAGCAGCGTACGCCTCAGCGGGGGTGTCGTGGATGTAGTCGCCGTGGCCGTAGCACCCGGGCATCATAGAGTCGTTGTTCCCGGGCTGGAAGGTGTGGAAGAGGTTCAGCCAGTGGCCGATTTCATGCACGGCCGTGATGCCGCGGTCGTAGGGGGCTTTGCCGCCGGGGAGAGACTGGGGATCGCAGACGACGCCGTCCATGAGGAACTCTTGCTCAGTCACCTTGTCGGGGAAGGTCCTAGTCGCTGTTAATACTTTTACACTGTAAAAAAAGGTTTCTTGTCAAGGAGAAGAACGTACGCATAACCCAGGATCCCGTCTCCGATTCTGCCGAAGTACAGATTCAGCGTGGTGTAATCGCCCTGTCGCAGGGTACTCTTGACCTCGTACTCGGTCGTGCTACCGTCGGAGATCGCCTTCCAGGCGTTGTTGTGAGTGTACGAGACATTGACCAGGTTGAACTGGAAACCAGTGCCCAGGTAGTTCTCATTCAGCACGTCGATTTGCTCGTCGATCTGGGACGGCAGGGTGGTCATATTGATTCCTGCGGTCGAGTTGGTGATAATAACGTGCACGTAGGTGTCAATTGTCACGTCGAAGGCCTCGCGCGCAGTGACGCCGACACTGGCGCGGGCTGCAGCCTCTCGGTCTTCCTTATCGAGGAAGTACCTGTGCTGAGCGTGCACGCGCTCTGAGGGGTTGCGGGTACCGCAGCGGGCAGCGGCCAGCTGGAGACTGCCCAGGCCGGCTGTTAAGAGAAGAGGGAGGAAACGCATGGTGACTCGAGTTGAGAGTGGTTTTGTGGTGTTGCGTTTCTGATTACACGGCTCCCAACCGCAACTGCGGACCCCCTTTTATATGAGAAATTGGACATGGCGGATGGCGTGTGGGCTGTGGAGACGGTTCCTGATGGCCCGATGGATGAATGGGGGGGCAGTCCTTAAGGGCTGAGTACTGATGGTGAATGGTGATACACGGGTCTGGTGTGTCGATCAGGGCCGCTAGGGTCGGGGGCGATGCTGATAGGACTCACACCACAAAGACCCGCTGAGACCCGCTGTCGATCCAGTCGCCAAGAGCGAAAGCGAATTAGAGGATCGTCTATTTATAACGGACCCAGGGGCGGTTGGCGAGGCTACTCCAGGAATCGCGCATTGAGCAAATCGGATGCGCGATGCGGTGGCATGCTGTTGATCCGCGAAGCGCCGGTCCGCTCTGCTGGCTATCCCAGCCATAACACGGTAGATGCGTTAGATATGCACTGGGCTGTGTAGAGTCTCTCCGTCTCCCGGTCTCTCCATACTGTGGCACCGGTTCGAGCGAGGCTGGTTCGCAGGCCAAGCAAACAAGCATTATCGACGGCTGGGCTGTGCGGCATTTCGCATGTAGATTCTATTGTTTCATCCTGTCGCACGCGTGGCAGCCGTCTCCTCTTTCTCTTTATTGCTATTTTTTCCATTGTCCTATATTTTTCTTTTTTCTTTGTTCTGCTGTTTGCAGATTCCTGCTATTTTGGACCGGCACGAGCAGCCAACCGTTATCAATCGATGGAGTGCTTGGCTTGGCTTTCGGCTTCAGGTGTTGTAATTCTCTCTAACCGGCGTTGCCTGTATCAGCTCCAGAGCTCTGACTCAGGGGATGATCTAAGAGGGACCAGGTACCCTGGCCCTAGGCTAAGGAAGCAAATGCAGCCTGGCTTCGGCTCCCCACCGTGCATTGTTGCCTACTCCGCACCCGACGATGACGATTGTTTTGGGGGCCAAAGGTTAGGCTAACCTCAAGGCATTCGTATCTTTCTTGAGATTGAGAGGGTTGATAGTCTCGAAGGAGTCCTTTGCAAATGTGTGGACTGTCACTCATGAGCCTACTTTGACATTGCGGTCTTAAACATAATGAAACACGAACAGCGAATCCTCCATATACCTGCAACTGGCAGTCAACTCGAAACATCTCCAAGAAGTCGAGCGAATTTTGAGATTTTTCCCGACTCCCCATCTCACCATGGAGAGAGTCGAGACGGATCATGTCCATAGATTATGGATAACTTCGTCGGGTCTCGGTCTCGGCCGTCTTGCCTCCAGTTTGACTCCACAACGAGCAGTGGCAGCAGTGACAGCAATGACAGCAATGACAGCAATAGCAGCAATAGCAGCAATAGCAGCAATAGCAGCACTGCCACCATCTGATCGGCACACGGCCTTGCACCGTCCACCTCGGGTCCTGTCCCGACGTCGAGCTCGAGGGTCTCGTCGTGAACATCCCCCACGCCCTAACACCACCCCATATGTTGGAATAATGTAGCATCCTCCTAGAATAAGGCCGAGACGTCGTTGCGTCCATCTCCCCCTACACCGACATTCCTTCCCAACCGGCCTGACTCGGACAGCGAGGTGTCTCCATGCGGCTGAAAGATCGGCAGGCTGTCCTGGAGGGAAAGAGCAAACCGCGCTATTAGAATGTGCCCTGGACCACAGCCACATTGATTCTAGTTAGCCATGCATTCCGCTCACTAAACTATAGGCGGGAGTTCGTTGCACCTATTCTGTCTATCCTAGAAGTGACTCAACAGGCCCAGAAGCCGAGCAGAAGCCAAGGACTCTACTTGGGCGGGCGGAAATATCGGAACCCAGTTATGCGCATATGGGGTTAAAAGCCCAGACTGGACTGATTGATGAGTGGAGGGCGCGCGCAAAGGAGATTATTGCGTCCATCGAAATGCCGCGGCTGAAGCCGGGGCAGTATTCTATAATGTTTGCCGAGACGCTGAACACTTTAGACACCGGGCACTCGAAGGGGCCGCAGGCTGTCATCTCGCTATTGCGGCCAAGGGCTACAAGACTCTCGATGAGAAAGGCGACCAGACTGAGAAGGACATGGGAGAGAGGAAGTGACTTGTTTGCAGTCCGCTCGATTGGTGGAAAGGCAGTGGTCAGGTATTGCAGGGAAGCAAGTGGTGTCTTGCCTCTCATAACTCTTTTGTTTATCCGTCCAGAAGCTTACGGGAGCGCGGGCATCAGGTGCATCCTGTACGGGAAGGTCATGGACAAGAGCGAGCTGGACAGGACAACGAGCTGAAGAGTGGCAGTCGCCTTAATCTGACCATGTAAAAGTACATCCTGGATCATCTTCTATTTACCGTCTCCGGTTTAGCTTGTTAACCTCCTTCGCGTGCTTGTAGACAAGCTCCTCCGCCTCGGCACTATAAGGGTTAGCAAGGTCATGCTTCAGCAGGGAATTCGACTCACTCATCCAGGTAGATGGTAAACCCGTCATCGTGATTCCGACCATACGAGTACCCCGAATATCCAAACTGCCAGAACATATCGGGCATCTTCTCCCGCAGACTGATCCTCTGCCAACCGCCCACAGCCTCTAGACGAGTGATATTCGACACCGTGCCGAGATTATCCAGTCGGCCCTGTGGAGTAAGCCAGCCTATACTCGCGCCGTCAGTATATCTCTACAGCCGGGAGAAAAAAGAATAAATAGAAATAAAATAGAAACGGTAGGTAGGCGCACCGTATTCCTCATGCACGACCGGCTTCCCAACACGCCGCGCAGCCCTTGCGTGGTCAACAATCCACTTGTTCGTCCATTCGACGGTCTTGCTCCACCAGTCCGGATAGGAATGGAACACGCCAAAGTCAATGTTCTTCAACTTCAGCTCAGCCTCAAAGTCGCCCCCATCCGATCCGTTGTAGGCCCAGTCATCCGAGTCGTAGTTGAAGCCGCCCTCGCCGCCCCATGTTACGAGGTGGTGGGGATCGAGTCTCTTGACGTAGGTGCTCATCTCGTCAATCCAGGAGGTCAGCAGCTCGGGGGTGCATTCGTCGCTCGCCGGCAGGTTGCGTACACCGTCGGCGCCGCAGCGTGGCTCATTGGCGAGTTCCCAGGCCATGATGGCCGGGGAGTTGCGGTAACGGGTGACCATCTCCTTGACGTAGCGTTTGTATGCCTTTTTGATCTGCGGGAGGCGGTAGAACTGTTGCCCACAATCAGCACACTCGATCCCCTCTTCTTCGTATTCAAACAGGTTAGCGGGTAAGAGGCAGTTACATCATCATGGTATCGTCCTCCCAGATTCACCGTATAAACATCCATACCCCCGTAATCCGCCCAGTTGTTCACAAGCGTCACAATCAGCTTGATTCCCGTCTTTGCGGCGGCACTGACGACTTTGTCGAACGGCTCCAGGTCAATTGTAGACGTTCCGTTCCGCCACCACTGGAAGACGACTTCTGTTGTGCCAGCGCCCTCGCCGCCGTACTGGGGGAGTCCGTCTTCAATATAGGTCACGTTCTTGTCGTTGAAGCCCCATGTGCGGAAAACAGAGAGCCCGGCTTTTTTGGCTGCGGAGAGGCCGAGTTCCACGTCCGTTTGGTTCTGAGATCGTCAGTGAGCTGATTGAGAACGCTGGAAGAAAGAAGGATTCACGTTGTTGAAAGGGAAGTAGTAGGCATTGCTACCGGCGAAGTAAAAGTCTTTTCCGTCCAATTGGAACTTATCGCCCTTGGTGGTCACAAAGCCCTTGCGGGCAGTAGCGGTCGTCGCTAGCAGGGCTAGCGGGAGAAGCGTTGAGAAGAGCATCTTGCTGACTTTCTTGTTGGCTGGTTGGCTAGCTGGAGATGTCAACTCTGGCTTCAGGGAAGTACCAGGATAAACGGCGACTTTGCAAGATTATATCTAGCATCACCATACGCCCAGGCCATTCTAGCCATAGAGCCTGGAAATGAGGTTCTTTTCTCCGTCCGGCTTGGCCGTACTGTATGAAGAAATCCCCCGCCCGTACCGGCACTGGCGTTTGCGGAGACTGACTCGCAGGCTTGGGGTCAATCATACGAGCTCCCATAATATTGACTGCAAGCTTTGGTTTCTTGAGTCATTCTCATGTGATATCTTCCGTGGTTGAGGCCGACCCTACGGCCTACAAATACCGGATAATCACATAATAAATTTAAAAACAGGACACTCCTTAGCGGATGGAAATGGTTGTTTCAGTACGTGAGCTGTTCCCAATATGGCTTTATTCCGTCCCAGCACCTCTCGTGGGGTGCGCTAGGACAGATTCGATGCGGAGGTTCCCCAACTCGTACCCTAACTTGTAGCTAGGTTCCCCGCAAATAAAGCCGACAACGCTTAGCGAAATTAGCTGCTTTTACTGAAATAAGCCAATTAGATGCAATATTGATCCGGCTTTGCTTTCCCGCGGCTTAGCTAAGGAATAAACCGCATCGCGTGGGGGACGCGTGACGGACTAGACACTTTGACGTCTTCATTGCGCATAAGTTTGAGCATAAGAATTCACTTCGCCTAATCACGCCAAGTTACTTCATTATTGCTAACATGCGGTCAACACTCAATACCAAGAGCGCCTGGCAGTGGACACTCAATGTATCCGGCGCGGACCCTGTTTGATCGGCAGGGGGTATAGCCGCAATGGGAAAGGGGTTTTCAGTGATTCATGATGATAACTCTCGCTCAATACTCTTGAGCATGTCGTGCTATGAGTTTGCTTTGTCTTCGTATTCTGCTTGGCGAACTCCTACTTATAATGCTGTTCTAGAGTCTAGCACGACCGATGAACAGCTATGAGACGTCGACATAAGAGGCGATATAACGCGATGCCTTGCGCCAGCAGTGAGAGGCTGAGGTGGACCAGTTCTTTAATTGGAGTAATTGAATAAATGGAGGAAAAGTGTGGACGGGATGATGTATGATATATATAAAAGTTGGGATTCTATGGGGCCCTGAACTGACCCTGCAAGGCCGAGAGAACCATGGCAGTACACCTGAAACGCGCGGGTGTGAGATGTCATTGTTCAGACATGAAACCAATTGGTTGTCGCTGTCACAATAGGGCGATCGGTTTCGATTATATGAACCAGTTCTGACGGATCAGCGCTTCGCTTTTCATATTGTCGAGACGCACGGCAAATGGCAGAGCCGGCGCTTCAGGGTCTTCAGAGAGTAGAAAAGGCCTATAAGTACTTGATCCATTTCACTCTCAGCTGACATCAAACACATTCTTTCTCTATTCATTCAATTCTCTTTCCCTTTCATTCGATCTCTACTTCATATCGCTTCTGGAAAGTGATCTATAACCACCATGAAAGCTGGTCTTCTCTTCACTACGGCCTCCCTGGCCCTAACTGCCTCCGCTCACTGTAAGCCCCCTTGCCTCTCTCCGCGGCCAATCCGTCTGGCCAGATACTGACTCCGGCCCTGTACCTAGACGTCTTCCCTGCCCTTGTCCAGGACGGCGCCGCAACCGGCGACTGGAAATACGTTCGCGACTGGACCGGCTCCTACGGCAATGGCCCGGTCGAGGATGTCACGAGCCTTGATATCCGATGCAACAAGGACGCCAGCACCAACGGCAACGCGACCGAGACTCTCCCTGTGAAAGCAGGCGAGGAGATCGGCTTCACCGTGCGCACAAACATCGGCCACCCCGGTCCCCTACTCGCGTACATGGCCAAAGCACCCGGTGACGCGAGCGACTTCGACGGCGACGGACAGGTCTGGTTCAAGATATATGAGGACGGCCCAACAGTTACTGATGATGGACTTACATGGCCAAGTGATGGTTCGCCTCCTGCCTCCTCCCTCCTATGCAGGGGACAGTAACTAATCTGGTCATAGGTGCAACAACCGTCAACTTCACGATCCCTTCATCTCTACCTGATGGCGACTACCTCCTCCGCGTCGAACACATTGCGCTCCATGGCGCCGGCACTGAAGGCGGCGCGCAGTTCTATCTTTCCTGTGGGCAGGTCTCCGTCACCGGCGGAGGAAACGGAGACCCAGCACCCCTCGTTGCGTTTCCGGGAGCTTATGACCCTACGGACCCTGGTATTCTGATCAACATCTACTGGCCTGTTCCGACTAACTACACCCCGCCGGGACCCAAGGTCTGGAGCGGTTAAAGGTGTGGCGAGTATGGATTGGTGCTACTGAGGTCCATAGCTGTGTTCTACTGAGAACTTGTACCGGCACGTTTGTGAGGGCGAGATAGCGAAATATAGGAGACTACGCTTCATGTATTCTTAGGCAACGCGGCTGGCCGCATGTCAAAATATCGAATCTCAAAAATCAAATCCTCAGTTTATCACAAAGGGACGATCTATGAAGCGGTCTATATCAACAAGGAGTAGAGTCTATCGACAAGGTACAAAAAGAACAGCAAATGGGCAGAACGATGGCTGCCTAAATTCTTCCAAACAATCCTTGGTCCGTAACTGCCTTGCTCAGCAACGCGATAATGCCCCCGGCTAGACAGAATATTCCACTAAAGATGGACAGCTCGAAGAAGCCTCCGTAGTGGTCAATCAGGACGCCACTGACTGGCGGTCCGATAAGCACCGCACAACCACTAAGCGCAATGCCCATACCCAGGTACGTCCCAAACTCCTGCGGATTCTTCGGGACAGCGGTAAGGGCGGCGCTGCCGCCAGAAATTACCGTGCCGGACCAGAAGCCGAAAATGACGGAGAAGACGATCAGGCTGGCGTTGGACTGGGCTTCGTTCATGCAACAAATTATGATGCCCGTTGCGAGCCCGCCGAGGCCAAAGGCGTTGATTCGTCCAAATCTATCGGCTAAAATTCCGGGGATGATTCTACCGAATGTGGAGGCGCCGTTCAGGATAGCGGACAGGTATGAGGCGAGTGTGGCGTCCATGCCACGGGAGACGGCGTATGTCGGGATGAAGAAAATGGGGCTGAACAGCCCAAGGAACATGAAGAACATAGCCAGGATGAGGAGGACGAAGAGCGGCGAATTGAAGGCGCTCGGGATGAAGAACGCTGTTGTTCGCGATGGGAGGCGCGCGGTCACGGTTAGGCAAGTGAAGAGCATCATTGGGAGCATGATGAACGCGATAATCCGTATGGCCCAGCCGAAACTTATCGAGGAGTTGTTGAGCATTTTGGACAGTGCGATGGGGAAGACTACGCCCCCGACAGACGAGCCGGCGATGGCGAGCCCTAATGCCGCTCCGCGCTTCTTGTCAAAGTACTGCGAGACCGCAGCCATGGCGGGGAACTGTAGCATGCCACTGGATATACCGACAAGGACCGCCTGGGCGAGCATGAACTGCCAGTATTTAGTGCAGAGGCTTGTCATCATCAGGGCGAACACGTAGGCGATGGCTGGGGGTCGGATTACCTGTAGTAGTTAGACAAGGGCATATATGCTGTTTTCTGTTGGAAGGAATCGTACCCATGCACCGTACCGATCAAACAACGGGCCTGCAATTGCACCAGTCGCGAACTGCAGAAAAGCAGCCAGAGACCCAATCCATGCGATTCGGTCTGAGGATTCGTTCTGCAGCTGGTGAACGGCATAGTACTCTTGCAGTACTCCAAAGGAGTTTGCAAACCCAAGCGTGGAAAAGATGGTACAGGATGCACCAATGGCAACTAGCCATGCTTTGATTCCGCCGTCTGGCGCTGGTGAAAAGCTTTCTGGTTCTGTTGGAGGCTTTTGTCGTACTTTTTCGTTGGTAGTGCCTGGCCTGATATCTATAGTTGAGTCACTGGATGCTTCCAGATCGTGCATTGTTGGTTCTGCGGCCGCCATTGTACGTTGAGCGTCAGACACAGAGTCAGATATTCTCAAGGTGAGGATGTAATGAAGTGTTTGAAGGCGTCGTATATGAATTGGGCATGAATTGTCTCCCTTATATCCTACTATCTGCTGGCGAGCCCTACCGGGGTATGCCTGGCGGAGTCGGAGATAAGCGCGGAATCGGCGAATCGGACCGAGCACGGGATATGGCGGGCAGCCCGGACCAACAATGCAATTTCTCTCCACAACAATCGGATGTTGTCATCTTCTCTTTTTTCTCATTTTTTGCACCTCTTCAGTCTGCTTTGTTCGGAGGTAATAAATTAGAAAACTGGAATTGTGACTGTTATGAATGTTATTGCGGTAGACGAGCGAAGATGATCCCCGCTCCGGGTCCCGAGCGACGGCGCAGACGGCCGGCAGTGTGAGTCCGTCTACGGTACGCGTGGTGAATGATGTTGACCTGAAGCAGGTCATGTTCTCTTTGCAGAAGGCGTAAGATTAAGTGCAACCGCGAAAGCCCGTGTAGCAACTGCATCAAGTCTAAGGCGGAACCATGCGTCTACGAGAGCGACTCGTTGCCCCGGCCTCAGCAGCATCTCGGCTTCAGTCGGACACTGGAGCTGGGGCTCTGCAAAGCTTCTGAACGCCAGTTGCTCCCTCCAGATGCGGTCACTTCTCAGGTTCCTAGCTATGCATCAAAGTCATTACCCTCCAGCGCGAGAGACTCGTCGTCCCGGACGAGTCACGCTTCTGCATCGGAGGTTGAGTCCCTGAAGAGCAAGATCAGACAGCTGGAGGAGCAGCTGTCCAGAGCGACGCAGCCGGCGAAATCACCACCACAGCTTTCTCCAAACTCCAGAATCGAGACCAGTACGTCCCAGATAGCAGGGACTTTCCACATAAATCATGAAAGGCGCCTTCTCCACAATTCCCAGTTCGTCAACCGAAATCTGGTCATACACAAAAGTCGCCTGTTTGGCTCCAGTCATTGGGCACAGGCTGCATCGATGGTAAGCGTCTTCGCGTGTTCTATATTGTCTTTGCTGAACTGGCCAGTTTAGAGATGTATTTGAAATGATCGAACCGTTCATTCGCGGGAGTGGTTCCAAAGCCGGTGCCGGCATCAGAAGGTGCAAAGAGTTGGCAAGAATTATCAAAACCCAACGGACGCCGCAATGGCCGACGCCGCCAACCCAGGATCTACCTCCAAAAGGTGTCGCTGATGAGTTGGTTGACTGCTATCTTCGTACAATCGAGACTACATTCCGGGTGCTGCACGTACCTACGTTCAAGTCCGAATATGACGCGTTATGGGTGTCTGATGCACGGCCCAGCATTGCGTTCACAGTCCAACTCAAGCTGGTGTTGGCATTGGGGTCCGTCACTTACGACGAGCGGTTTTCGATGAGACCCAGTGCGGTTCGATGGGTATTTGAGGCGCACACCTGGCTCTCTGATCCCGACTTCAAACCTCAACTTAACATACAGTGCTTGCAAAGCAGGATTCTCCTATTACTAGCCCGCGAGATAATCAACGTTGGTGGCGATTCGAGTTGGATATCTGCCGGCGGGCTACTCCGCACTGCTCTACATATGGGATTACATAGGGATCCGTCTGTACTGCCGCCTAGGTCGGCGCTCGCTGCTGAAATGCGACGCAGACTGTGGAACACTATCCTCGAGCTATCATTGCAGTCAAGCATTTCCTCCGGTGGGCCTCCACTAATTTCCCTGGGCGATTTCGACTGTGCGCCTCCAGGAAATTTCGACGACGAACAGCTACTGGCTGAGGACCCGGTGCCGAAGAGTGATGATGAGTACACTCAAACAGCAATCGCCAGAGCACTGAGAAAAACCTACCCACAGCGCCTTGCAATTGTGAAATTCCTGAACGATCTAAGTTCATATGGGACTTACGAGGAAACTCTTCGACTTGACGCAGAGTTAAGGGAATCTTACAGGGCTATTTGCCGCATCCTCAGAGGGTATCCCAGCAACGGCCCTTCTCCCTCGCAGTTCGAAAAATGCATGCTCGACTTCATCATCCACTTCTATGTGTGCTGCCTGCATATTCCCTTTATCGAGAAGTCAATGCGGGAACCGGCATATGCATTCTCCAGGAAGGTCGCGATCGAGAGCGCCCTCAAGATGTGGTGCGCCATTTACCCATCTTCCAGTTTTGTGAGCAACACCCGTCGCGAGATTAGCGGTTCTGTTGAAAATGAGCTGACTCGGTTCGTGGAATGCGGGTTTGGGTTTTTCCGCACTGGTATTATGATCGCGGCCATGTTCGTGACCTTGGAGCTTAAAGCTCAGCTCCTGGATGATGACAGCCTGGGTCCCAGCCCGTATCGGGTAGATCTCTTCTCTCTGCTCTGTGATGCGAAAGATCGTTGTTGGAATATGATTCAATGTGGTGAGACTAATGTCAAGGGCTACCTCCTCGCTTGTCTGGTAACCGCCCAGATCGAGGGGCTGATGCAGGGAGTTGAACTGAGCAAACTCCCAGAACTCCTTCTCCGCGCAGCAGAAGAGGCGGAGGACCGGTGTCTTGTCTTTATGGAGGAAAAAGCCGGTCTGGGACAGAGTGGTGGTACCGTTGAGGTGATGGACGAGTCTGCGAATACTGCGCCCTTCATGGGCGACTGGGAGTTTATTGTAAGTGCTTGCAATCTACAAAATCATTCTATGCTAACAGTATTTAGATGACAGATCCTTTCCTTAATTATCCTGGGACTACTGAACCACTCAGCTGGGTTATGAATGAAGAAACGAGACCATTTATAATGTAACTGAGCAAGCTTAGCAAACACAGGGCAACACCCAGGTTTTCATAACCGACTTTGCTTTCCACCGAGGATCGCATAAAAGAACTTACATATCTTGCTAGCGCTGCTGCCTACTTAGATATGACTCTATCGCACATGACTTGAGTCACTCCCGTGGCCAATCGGATCTTTCCTTCGACCAGCCTCACTCAACCCAATTCGGAAGCACCCCGCTCGATCGACCTGATTAAGCAGTATATAAAACTCTTCGCCTCTGGCCTATTGACCACGATGTTGCTATTGTATTAATGCTTTGCTACGGCTAATCTCACTCAATCTGATTCGTGACTGTGCTGTCGACGAACATATTCTACCCCGATCATGGCCTCGAACACAGAGTATTCGCAGACTCTGCAACACATTACAGATGCCAAACTCGTGGAGCTATCCAACAAGCACCGTGTCTTCTTGAAGCGCAAAGATGATGCGCTGTCAGAAGCGGAAGCTGTTGAATCTCCGCGCGAAAAGCTTCGAGTACTGTGCAAGGGGGTAAAAACCTGCTTTGACGTCCGTGTTCAAGAAGATGACCGTGTATTGGATCCCATACATAGCAACCGCCGTCTCGTGGTCGAGCTTGTCAACCTCGACCGCTTTCTGAAGCAAGCCGAGCACGATCCATCAATATCAGTGAATACACTGGAGCGATGGCGTCGGTCTCTGCTTGGCCTGCTTGACGTCCAGACTCTGAAATACGAGTACGCGACGCTGTTCGCCCAGCTCACGATGGAGTGGCTGTCTGCCAACAGGAGCCACAAATCACCGGGCGATAACTCCAGACCGGAAGGTTTTGAAAAAGTGGCTAGCGCGCAGAAGCTCGAATCGAGAAAGCTGTGGGAAGAGTTTGTGTTCGCACCTGCTGATTTGGAGACCAGCGCCATTAAGGCGTTCCTTAATAACCTCTTCACGAGCCCAGCTCAGTTGCCCTACTTGTCTGAAGACACAGCTGCCGAGAATGCAAAAGCAACCACCAAGGCGCTAGAGAAGCTCCGCGAGAAAGTCTCACAATTTGAAGCCCAGCTGACTAGATCAACTCAATTCGACGTCCCCACATTGTTCTGGGTTATATCTAGCCTTATCAGTTCCGACCTCCCGACTGAGAAGCAGCGGGCCGTCCTGCGTGATTTTCTGAAAGACCGCACGGTTTTGACGGAGCTAGCCGATGTCCTGAACATGCGCCTTATGGCGCTGCATTCATGGTCATGGGGCCCTGAGGTTACTGTCGAGCAGCGGCGGCAGGTGAACGGCTCCTATCAGATCTATATGCACGAGGATCTCATCCAGGCAATCTTCCTCCAGTATATAGGCGTTAAATGGTCGGTCATCTTCAAAGGGGCATTCAGAGACTTCCGGAAGACAAAGAAAGTATGGAAATCTCCGACGTCAACTGTCCCAGCTATCGACAAGAAACGACGCGCCTTCTTCCTAGATCAGCGCCGAGATAAACCAAACCTGCAGCTTGTGAGGGAGGCCATCCATCGGAATGCGTATTTCGTTTCTCAGCTCCTGGATAACGAACAGCAAAAGAACGAGCGGGAAGAGGGAGAAGAAGAGGCAGATCGCAGCGTACATCGGAATAGAGCCCCGGTGCAGGCGGCCATGGCCCGTATGGCCGCCCCCTCGGCATTCAGGGCGGCAAAAACGAATGATCTTGAGGGGGTCGAGGAATCGGATGATGATATGGGATTTGCACTTTTTGATAGCGATGATGGCTATGACTCTGACCAGGCCTACGTAGAGTCCCAATATGCGCAGAGCGTCATGAAGCCCCGGAACCAGATGCAGGCGAAGCAGAACCTTTTACTTCTCCTCAGCGCGGATATCACTATCAATAAGCGGTTGTACGGCCAGATTACGTGCTTTCGAACCCAGTACGAGTCCCTATACCCTAGTCTACCGCATGCGACGATACTCGCCGTTCTTAGCTTCTTTGGGGTCTCAGAGAAGTGGCTTGCCTTCTTTGAGCGATACCTGACTGCTCCCTTGAAGTTTGCTGATGAGCCCAACGCTGAGCCCCGTCTGCGTCGCCGTGGCACGCCTGCCGCCCATGTTCTAAGCGAGGTCTTTGGCGAGACAACTCTGTTCTGTCTCGACTTCATGGTCAACAAGGAAACTAACGGTGAGGTGATGTGGCGGGTCAACGATGACCTCTGGTTCTGGTCTCGGAACAAAGAAGTCAGCATCTCAGCGTGGACCTCGATCCAAAAATTCAACGACGCTATGGGTCTCCTTCTGAGCGTAGATAAGAGCGGCGGCGCCCATATCACCACAGCGAGTAGCCCAAATACCAAGATCGAGTCCCTTCCAACCGGTAAAATCAGATGGGGCATGTTGTACCTCAACCCGGAGTCCGGACGTTTTGAGATCGATCAGGAGATGGTTGACAGCCACATCGCGGAACTGAAACGCCAGCTTCAGGACAAAGAAGGCAGCGTCTTTAGCTGGATTCAGGCTTGGAATTCCTATGCGTCAACGTTCTTTACCTACAACTTTGGCGCGCCCGCAAACTGTTTCGGCAAGGAACACGTCGACATGATGCTCCAGACTCACGAGCGCATCCAGCGCAAGGTCTTCTCGTCTGGCCCCAGCGATCACGCCAAAGGCGACCAAAGCGTGGTCACCTACCTGCGCAAAACGATCCAATCTCGCTTCGGAAACACCTCCATTCCGGATGGATACTTCTTCCTCCCCATCGATCTCGGCGGTCTCGAATTGTCTAGCCCCTTCATCAACCTCGTCGGCGTGCGCGATGCTCTAACCACAACTCCCGACTCACTCATGGATGCCTTCTTTCAAACTGAACGAGATACTTATGACGCTCTGAAACGCCACTACGCAAGCAAAGACAAAGAGCGGGTCATCGCGAAGAACAAAGGCTTCAGACCCGACGATGTAAACGACTTCCTATCCTTCGAGGAATACACGCGCCACCGAGAATTTCTCGACTACAGCTTCTCCGGCCAGCTGTTGAATGTCTACGACAACCTTCTCCGCCGTCCATCCCAGCAGGTCATTGAATATGACCCGACGGGTCCTCTAGCGACGGGTTTCGGACAGCTGAGAAATCAGTCAGATCTATCCGGTATCACGGGCGACTGGAACTCGATGACCCCGTATTGGAAATGGGTTGCGCAGTTGTATGGACCGGAGATTGTGAACCTGTTTGGAGGCTTTAATGTTGTTGACCCGGGTTTACTGCCGATCAGTTTGATTAGCCAATTTCGAAGTGGAAAGGTGAGTTGGACAGAGGAATGAGCTCTATTGCGTAGCTGAGTCGGCTGGGCGTTGAGTATGATGTCTTTCTCCATTTACCAGGGTCTAGTAGACTTCATTGAGAAGGTAGCAAGCGTTCTTACTTCCCACACTCCTTTTTATGATACATTGATGGCCCGACAAAGTGGGAGAAAAGCTCCCATCAGACTGCGCGAGAACACATTCCCCGACAGTGCAGAGGCAGTATACTGCCCATAAGAGCGGCCAATATAGTTAGTATCATAGATAAACACACAGGCATTCTTTGCGCCGGACGGTACTCATACCAGAATAGGCACTATCCAATGGACATCCGGCATGCAGGTCCACGCGGACCACAGCTGGCCGGCCGCGAGGAAGATGGCGCCGAGAACGACAATACTGGCCATCGCCTCTGGGTTCGCCGGTTAAAGGGTCCTTGCGGTGTCTGTTGATGATCTTGCGGAAGAGAGGCTCGCATGCAATGGCGATGAGGACCCCAATGCCGATGCCAACAAACGAAAGGCCACCGAGTCCGGGGGCCCAGCCGCGCTCTATCTGGAAGGCAATTGGGTAGGCGACGAAGGAAAGATAAAGGGCGCCGTATACGAGGGCAACGTAGCTGTCCCAGAAAATGCTGTGTTGGTTATCGTTAGCATGCTGTACAGATTTGAGAGTAAAAGAACAGAACGTACCAGATTGGCTCGGTCAAGAGCATCAGGAACGGCCGGCTGAGGCTGATAGTGAGCCGTGTCGAGAGATCCACTTGGCTATCATATCGCGTCCACCTTTTAGGATCTCCTGACCCTTTTCGCCGTTTTGCCGCACGCTTTCGAAGAATTACCGGAGCATATGTTTCCTTTATACAACACATCAGGGAGAAAAAACCACACTTCCAAAGATCAGAACAATCCAGTTTGTCCACCGGCAGCCTAAGTTCTCAAACACAAACCCGCCGAGGATAGGACCATACACTGGACCATTGGTCCGCCCAATAGACCAGACCCCAAAGGCCATGGCACGATGCCGATCAGAGATAATATCATTCACTGAAGCAGGGGAGTTGCCCATGACCGCGCTGCCGAAGAGACCGCCGAATAAACTGCCAATAAAAGTGGCTTCAATGCGCTCGCAAGAACCAGCAAAAGGAATATTGCCAGGCAGACTATATAGACAGGCCGCCGATCGACCATTTCACTCAGTGGTGCGATTATGATGGTCCCAAAACCCATGCCAAGAATATAGGTGGTGACGCCCAGCACAGCAACGATTTTCGAAATATGAAAGCCAGAATCCAAGCCAGGGATTCCTGACGTATATAGTGTGCTGAAAAGACTGACCGTCGTGGCACCGAGGCTCATTGTCACTACAATGAGGCCTCTGTACCATAGAGGCCAGAGACGAGAGTCCTCAAGGTCGTTGGGTTCCCAGCAGACTTCATAGCTAGGGGGCTTATCCAGTGAGTTATTTTCGTCATCAGAATGGTGGGAGGAGTCATAACCGCATGTCTCTTATTCTGAAAATAGCTCTCTGACCTACTGGTCTTTCGTCTCATATACTTCGGCAAGCGGGATGCCGAGCGGGATGCCGGCTAGCCAGTCAATCTCCGTAGTTAACTAGCTAAGTTACTACCTAGGTAGAAAAGTTCCCGAATATGGCATGGCTCCTCATCGTTCTTCAATCCATGCAGCGAAACCCACAATGGCCAATATGAATACCCTCCCTCTGTTTCAGTGCCAATTCCCGGGGTGCAGTGCGACTTATCAGCGGAAAGAACATCTAAATCGACATGCAGCAGGTCATGACCAAGGAGCCCGCTTCCCCTGCCCTTATTGCCACAGCGCTCTAGTCAGAAGGGATGCATTCACTTCAGATATGTTTTTAGCGCAAAGACTAACTTCTATCAGCGACCTTAATACCTATCGGCAAGTAGGATTCATAGTTGAGGGCAGCTCTCGCTTACGGTGGGATTGTAAGGTGAGAGCACACGTTGGACTTGAGAGTTGAGGTGACGGCATAAGGAACGAAGTAGCAACGGCTCCAGTCTTTCCTCGCATCTAGGTTCACCCGGTAGGATATACTGTTAGGCTGGGATACGGCCATCGGCTTAGAGAGGAGCGACCAGGCTCCAAACTCCGTGCACCTGTCTTGAATGATATTGGAGGATCAGGGGTTGATCTTGGATCCTGTCACTTCCTGCATGCAAGAGAAAACAAGGTGAGACCTCCAAATCCACGAATCGCACCTTCTCTTGACGCCGGAAACGGGGTAATTCTACTAGGGGTCAAGATGCAGCTTCGCCTTTGTGTGGCTGGGAGCTCATACTCTGCTAGATAACCTTCTCGAACACGTTCTAGGGACGGTATGGAGCGGAAGGATGAAGGTAAAAACATGAACCGCATTAGGGAGACTCGTAAGTCAGATACCCAAACCATCAGCAATAGACACTCTCGGTCTTTCAGTCTGCCAACCCAACAACATACAAAAACCAACAGAGAAAAGTCAAATCAAGCAATAGAATACCTCTTTTTCAGCTCTTGGATCGCCAGTCCGACCAAACCCCTCACATTCCCCACTGCCGTGATTTCAGACAGACTAATCTGCACACCCAGTCTCTTCCTCGCCCACGCCCTCGCCTCAATTGCAATCAGCGAGTCGATCTGAATATTCGCCAATGCCTTTAGGTCATGCTTGGCTGCTACACTGTCCTTCGTCTTTGTTTTTGCGCTGGGCGATTTGATCATGGACCCAACCTTGCGAATCAGGAATTCTTCTGTTGATGGACGGTCCAGCATCTCGGGGTCTGACTCGACCTGCGCCATGAAGTCAATGATGTCGTCTGCTTCGGCCGCACTGCTTTGATCTCGTTGAGCTCGGTTTGAGAGAATTGCGAGCCGGGTGTCGCCTCGTTGTCGGCCCCAGGGAGCTGTGGAGACCAGACCAAGGATGATATGGTTGGGGTCGTATCTGTTCCCCTGCGTGGACGGTGTAGTATTTGGGAAGGTTGAGTGGTAGATTAATGTCTCGACCGCGTCAAGGACCTCCTGCTCCTTAATGAAGCGCCATTCATAGCGGCCGCTGAAGGTCTTCATGAGCTCGGGGTTACGGCTTACGTAGCCTATATCTGCGACCGGGCCTAGGTCTAGAACTGAGGCCGGTTTATTAAGGGTGTGGCGATGACGAGCAAGAGCGTGAATGAAGCTGTTTGCGGCTGAGTAGTTGCACTGTCCGGCCATTCCGGCGATGCCTGCGATGGATCCGAACATGAGGAAGAAGTCCAGGGGTGTATCCTGGAAAGCTTGGTGCAGGTTCCAGGTGCCGTGGACTTTGGCTGTCAAGGGGGCTGTCCAGTCATCAAATGTCATTCGTTGCAGGCTTGCGTCCTAGGAAGTAGAGTTAGCCCTTAATATGCACAAGCGAAGGTATGGCCTATATACCTTTAGTGTTAATGCAAGCTGGACAACGCCCTTGATCGGCTTTGGACTACCGGATATTGCCCTCGACACATCAGATGCGTCTGAGGCGTTGCCTTTGACATAGACTACCTCGCAGCCTTGAAATTTAAGCTCTTCTGCAAAGGCCTGATGGTCGTCACCTACACCGGCACTGGGAGAGAGGTATAACAAACAACGAGCGCCTCTCTCCACCATCCAGTTGGAGAGCGCACGGCCCAATCCCCCCAGACCACCGCATAGCAGATACGCGTTGTCTGGGGAGAAGGAAATATGAGCACGCGTATCTCTCGTGGGAAGCTCGCTGAGATTATCTGGCATCCGGACTACGATCTTCCCCATGTGCTGCCCTGTCTGCATGTAGCGAAAGGCATCGGCGACGTCTGCAGCAGCGAAGCAGGAAACCGGCGCTATTGGGCCGACAAGGCCTTCTCTGACGGGGATGGAACTGACTGCATTAGCATCACCGTCACTACGCGGGTAATAAACATACAAATCTGCCGAGTTGTTCGCAGCGGCCTCGTCCATATGCTCTCCCAGATCCACGGTGACAAACGACCTTCGGTCCACGAAGTGCTTCATTGGCAGCATAGCATCGGCGAGTACATCACGTCTGCTGATGTCGAACATTATGCCGTGCGGTGCAACGCACTTCCATGAGGTCCGGAGCAGCTCACCACTCAAAGAGCTGAGAACGATATCAACTCCTCGACCGCTGGTTTCACGCATGAGGTCATCATAGAATGATGCATTGCGGGAATGAAAGATGTGCGAGCGTGCGATACTGAATGTGTCCACCAGATACTGTGCTTTTTCCTCGTTGCCAACCGTTGCGTAGATCTATTGTCTTTCAGTGTGACGTGACAACGTTTCAGAAAGTATCCTACCTTCGCTCCCATGCCTTTGCAGATTCTGATAGCCGCAATGCCAACGCCCCCAGCAGCAGCGTGGATCAATACAGACTGAAACAGCGTGTCAAAACTCTAATAGATCGGCCATAGCATATCAACGTACCTGCCCTCGTCGTAGATTCCCCAGTCGTAGGAGACACTGAGCCGCCGTCAAAGAGACAATTGGCGACGTTGCTCCCTCTTCCAGCGACCAGTTGTCTGGGAGTGGTATAGTTTTTGCAGCTGGCACAGTAACGTGGGTTGCAAAACACCCTGGGCCTAAGAAGATGACCCTATCTCCCTTGCTGATATTGGATACACCAGTGCCGACACTTTCGACCACCCCGCTTCCCTCCAGACCTAGCTGATCAGGAGACGCAATTAGTCCTAGGGCGGTGATAATGTCCTTGATTTGTGTCAGCTCATTATCATCGCCTTGGAAGTCTGAGGACCTGCCTTGAAATTTAATCCAACATATGCGACCCTGATCCGAACTTCACCCTTCCCAGGCATAGAGTGTTGGTCTTCCTTCCAAAACATGGAATCGATGAGACCAGTGGTTTCAATGCAAAGTCGTCTAGGAGCCGTATCTTCCGCCGGGATTTGAAGCTCTTTTTCAATATCGGTTGCCTCGAACCTGCTCACCTGCACAATCCCGTCGACAAGGGCATACTCGTCTCTTCTAGACTCCTCAGACGGTGCTGCCCGGCGCCAATGATCGTGGACCTTTAATAGACTACGGATGAACGGTTCGTCGAATTCTTCAGTGTCAAATGTTGAGAAGCTTTTACCTTCAGAATGACATTCGAAATGTAAGGCTCGCAGGAATCCATGGACTAGCCCGTATCGGGGATCGCTTGAAGTAAACTGCGACATTTTGCTAACCCAGAGGATGTGCTTAACCGAGGTACTGAGTAAAAAGTTCTTCAACTGCTGGAAATTCTCCTCTGTCATATTGAATAGGAACGGTCCCGATGCGTCAAGGAGGGATACCACCTCTCCTTCAGCCGGTGGAGGTTGGTCTAGTGAGTATATTTCAACTTGATACCCTTGCTTTTGGAAGATCTTCTCGACATCTGATACCCACTGGCAGCGCGGCTCTTGTACAAGCAAGTTTACAGCATTTGCTTGCAGCGGCGTCATAGGGCAGGTCGATACCAGATTCACAACCGGGCTGTCCTGCTCGTGGATGGCAAAGTCGATGCCGTTGAAGCCAACTCCTGTGAGTTCCTCTCTCCAGCGATCGACCAGTACGTACGGTCTCTCGATTCGCTGGTCGTGTTCGCCTACCCACCACCCGGGCAGCAGACCCTACATCGCATCAGCATAAACAACAGAAAGGCTGAAGAAGCTCGACATACGAATATGTACTCAGCTATTGTACATTCTTTTGCAGTGTCAATATTAGAACTCCGACGAAAAACGCATAGTGGGGATGAAAGAGACGTACCCTCGGCTATCTCTTGAAGGAACAAGCGGCCACCAGGGGCAAGAAGGGACTTGAGGTTGGCCAGGGAGCGGCTCAGACTGGGTGTTGCATGGACGACCTAGAATTTATATAGTTAACAGGGTGCATAACCGCATAGCACAGGACGAGTAATACATTGGAGGCGATGATTAGATCATAACTGCCCAGCTTAAACCCTTGCTGCGCGGGATCCTGACTGATATTGAGCACAGCGTATTCCATTGCATCGTATCGCGAAAACTGCTCCTTGGCTGCTGCTAGAAATCCAGCAGAGACATCAGTGAATGTGTACCGCGCATACATCCGACTTCCATCGGGCGCGTGCAGGTAGCCCAGGAACCGCGCCGTGGCACTCCCAGTGCCAGCCCCGACTTCGAGGATGTTGAGCTCGGGGTTGGAATGGCCCAGGGTGGTGAAGAGCTCGTAGCAGGAGTCGAAAGACAGTAAAAGTCCATAGACGTCCTTCAACCCGTCGTCTTCCATGAGGAGGTGGAGCGCGTTACAGCTTCCATCGAGCACGCCCACGATATTATCTAGGACTTTCTGGGTGCAGTTCAACAACGGAGCAATAATGGGGTACTCGTGAGCTCTCTCTCGCATCCAGTTCGTCATCGCGGCGGGATTCGAGGAGTCAAATGGACAGTCGTGTGCGTAGCCATAGTCGGATAGTCGCCATGTGCTCTGCTTCGCTATCCGGTTTTCGCCTATCGTTAACCATCGCTTGTACTTGTGCAGATGCTCTTCCGTAGGCTCGACATTTCGGACTTGAGATGCAGTCTGCGCAATATACAAGTCAATAATTCGCTCGCGTAATTCGCTGCCAAGGGTAACAGGTGGGGGCGGCTTTGCTAGAGCTCTGGGGGGTAAGAAATCAATGTGTGGCATCCAGACTGGCCTGGCCGACAGCTCGGTCTCCTGAAGCGAGTATCCTTCGTCTCCCAGAACGTGCAGTCTCATGCTTCTAACGGAAAAGATGGTCTCGTCGTCCGCCATGGCCCCGAGGTCACCAAGGATGAAGTTGCCGTTGCCGAGATCTGCCTGGGCCTGTACGTGCAGTTCTGCTGGCTCAGGTCCGATGAAGATCTCTTCAAAAAGGACGGGAAGGCTGCGGATATTGATGTTACGCGCGAGGCCACGGAACATGGCTACCGACAGCACCTGGAGGCAGCGGTCGATCGTCGTTGGGTGCATCACATATCGACTAGGCGATACCTTGCTCGTCTTGACGGTGGCCGTGGCTTCATAACGGATAGGATCACCGTAGATGTCGTCAAGGCCGCGAAATTCCCGGTTGTAGTCCATCCCGGCCTCCCTGAGAGCCTTGTACCACGCTGCTGACAGAACACGTCTCTTCAGCTTCGTGTTTCCTGTTAGTGGCATGGTGGGAGACACTGACGGCGGGGCAACTCTGACTTGACCCAAACAGAGCCGTGTCGGCTCTCCAGCTTGCACGGCAGTAATAGAGAACTCATGCCAG
The DNA here is from genome assembly GCF_047715535.1 of Aspergillus foveolatus. NCBI lineage: Eukaryota > Fungi > Ascomycota > Eurotiomycetes > Eurotiales > Aspergillaceae > Aspergillus > Aspergillus foveolatus. The sequence continues at coordinate 6,073 of NW_027396130.1, read as the reverse complement.
TCTGAGTCCTGGATGTCCGAGATCCGGACCGGTCGTAGGTTGGTGATGAGCTCTACACACTCGTTGCTGTCCAGAAAGAGAGCGTGTTTCAGCACGAGGTGGCTGATCTGGTAACTCACATTTGGCCTAGATACCAGCTGCTGAATAGCCTCTCCGGCCATGGCAACATATCCGGCTCCCGGAAACAGGGTCTTGCCCATAATGCGGTGTCCATATAGCCATGGAGCATCATCAAGTGAGAGGATATTGCGCCAGGACGGCTCTATGTCTGTCGAGCCTAACACACGTGAGCCCAGCAGCTCATGGTGAGGGTGCTTGCGTAGTCTCCAGGCCTCGACCGCTGGCGTCTGTTCCCAGTATCTCGTATCATGTTGCCAAGGGTAAGGTGGTAGATCGACAAGCAGGCTTCCCTCACCGTTTATAGCACGAAAGTTCACAGACACGCCGGAGTTGTAGAGGTTCCCGGCAGTGTAGAGGACTGAGGTTCTTGGATCCTCTCCTCGTACAAGCGATGCCACATAAGAGCACGCTTTCCCGCGCGGGTGATCTGACAGAATCTGTCGGAGGGGCCCAGAAAGAGCTGAGTGTGGTCCAATCTCCAAGAAGACACGGCTCTTGTCCTCCTCGCCTGAGTCGAGTACGGCCTGAACAGCTGTCAGGAAGCGGACTGGTGACTCCAGATTCTGGCGCCAGTATGTGCCGTTCAACTGGGACGACTCGGTCACTTTGATACCGGTCACTGAAGAGAAGAAGGGCACCATAAACAAGGAGCCCTCACTTGTCGAGAGCCCATGAATGGATGTCTCGTAGTCGTCAGCAACATCGTGCATATGGTGGGAGTGGTACGCCTTGTCGACGCGAAGCATCCGGCAGAGAACTTCCGGGTTGTCAGCTTTGATCCTCTCGAGGATATCTTCAAGCTCATCCAGGTTGCCGGACAGTGTCACGCTATGCTGGCTATTTTCGCATGCAATCACCACGCCCCCGTCCACGAGGTAGGGAGTCGCCTGCTCGCGTCCTATACTCACAGCGGCCATGCCACCCTTTCGCGTTACTTTGTTCAGAGCCTTCCCTCGATAGTAGGCGATTATAATCGATTCTGCAGCCGTGATTGCTCCGGCAGCGTAGGCCGCTGCTATCTCGCCGCTAGAGTGGCCAACGACCGACGCTGGTGCGATTCCCCAGCCTGCAAGGAGATCCACAAGGCCGATCTGGATCGCGCAGCATAACGGCTGTGCGAGCTCCGCGCGGCTGATTTGCTCTTGAGAACAGCCTTTACCTAAGAGAGCCTCCAACTTCCAGGCAGGAGGCTCCTGGAGGTTCTGTAGGGTTCGATCGAGCTGCTGGATGATTTCGCGGAACATTCTAAAGGACTCTATCAGTGCTCTGCCCATCGCCGGCCACTGTGCCCCTTGCCCCGTGAAGACGAATGTGACTTCTGGGGCCGTTTGGCAATCCACGGTCCCAACATGAAAGGCGCCAATCTCGAGTGCCTCGGATTCAAGAAGGAAGGCCCTTTGCGCCAGATGCTCTCGTCTCTCCCCCAGCGTGAAGGCCAGATCCGCCAGACAGTCTGGTTTCTCCTTGATGTATTCTTGAACGCCTTCTATTCGTTTGTGCAGAGACTTTTCACTGTTTGCTGATACTACCAGTAGCCGGGAATACGCGAGTTTAGTGGGCTGTCGACTGCGGCCAGTGTCCAGATGAAGCGAGGATGCAGAATCCAGGATTACCTACGAAAACAATTAGCTTGGATTCTGGCTAAGAGATGGCAGCTACTGACATGGACGTTTGTTCCTCCCACGCCGAAATTATTCACACTGACCCTCTCTTTTCGGCCCTCCGGCCAGGGCATCTCCTCCTGGGGAACCATCAATCGCCCGTTTTCGAAAGGAACTGGGTGCCAGGTCAGCATCATGATGCTCTTCTTGTTTTCACGCAGGAAGCCTTACTGTTTGGGTTTGGCTCTCGCATATGTATATGTGGCAGCAGTGTCTTCTTCTCCAGCGAAAGAATGGCCTTGATAAGGCTTGTGAGCCCAGAAGTCCCCTCAGAGTGACCGAAGTTCGGTTTGGCCTGTATTGAGTATGTCAGCTGGATACATCGCTTGAATATGACCACTGACCGAGCCAACATAGATTCCCTCGTGGAAGACCTTTGCTATGGCAGTCGTCTCAGCGGTATCCCCGGCCATTGTCCCCGTCCCATGACACTCAAAGTAGGCCGTTTCGTTGAAGTCCTCGATCCCGGCCTTTCTATACGCATGCCTAATCAGATCCTCTTGGGCCTCGGCCGACGGTGTCGTCAAGATCAATGTCCGCCCGTCGTTATTCACAGTAGTCGCTCGGATAACAGCCCGTATCACATCTCCGTCGCGTATGGCATCGCCCAGTGGTTTGAGTAGAACGGCATTCACAGCTTCCGCCCTCCCGAATCCGTCGGCTGCGGCGTCAAACGTCTTGCATATTCCATCGGGAGACAAAACACCGCTCGAGGAAAGGCTCATATGAAGGGTCGGGGTGAGGATCAGATTTGCTCCACCTACGATCGCGGACGAGCACTCGCCAGAGTATAGTGCCTGGCAGGCTTCGTGCAACGCTACCATAGAGGCGGAGCACGCAGTTTCAATTGACATGCTGGCTCAGTTAGTGCTCGTCATCCCCCACGACACCAGCGCTGACGGTTTAAAAATACTCACGTCGGTCCACGCAAATCTAGGTTCCATGCAATATAGCTGGACAAGAAGAAACTCCCTGCAGCTGCACCAATCATGGGATTGCGCTGCTGGCCGTCTTTGAGCGTGAGTTCCGACCAGTCTACCCCCCAGGCGCCAATATAGCACCCTATTTTTTCACCCCGGTATTTTGTCTTTCCCGCATTCTCCAGGCATTCATAGACCACTTCCAGCAGGAGTCGAGCCCGGGGATCTGACCCTGCAGCCTCCATTTCGGACGAACCGAAGAAGGGGGCGTCCATCATGGAGATATCCTCATCCAAGAAGTAGGACTTTCGCTGCCGCATCGAGTACGCCACGTCCCCGTCATTGTGGAATCCGGCAATATTGAATCTTGACAACGGGACTTCGCGCAGCCCGTCCTTCTTCTCGCGCAGGAACTCATACATCGACGGGACAGAGTTCACGCCGCCAGGCAGTCTTGTCCCAATGCCGACAATCGCAATAGGAGCGGACCCTCGCATGTCAGGGAGGCTTTGATCCGACATCGAGTGCTGCGCGGCTTCGATCTTCGTCTCTCCATTGGCTTCCATTTTCACGATCTCTCCCTCTGGTCCTAGTTAGTTCTTCCGGCGAATGGGCTAACGGTGACAAGGGCGCGAATCGAGGTCACTCCCCCCGAGAGGAGTCGCAGCTCGTTATATTCGTCGTAAATCGAGCCCCTCGCCTACTCGCACAAACCCGTCCCAGGGCAAGTCACAGTTGCACCAATAGTGGTTGCTGGAGCCAAAGAAAGGTTATTTGCTCTAGTGAGAGTCTGAATTTGCCCTTGTCCAACAGAACGCGTGGGCGCGCGTTACACCATCAACACCACACTTATCCCAGAGACAACCCTCTCGCAGCCAGAGGCAAACCGCGGACTGTGGATGGCTTTCGGAAGTACTGCACGACATACGGTCAGTTCCTTGCGCAACCGTGTAGACTACCTTGTACTCCCCGATTTGCTCAGCGCGCAAAAAAAAACCTCGTGCCATGTGTGAGTCACGTCGCCAGTCATCTTGTGGGCCGCGAATGTGCATGCTTCTCTGGCCATGGCGAGTCCTTCATGTCCTCTCACTCAATCTCGGGTAAAGCCAAAGTGCCCGTCTCCGTTGACCTGTCGACAACATGGAGGGAGCTGTGCCAGCAAATGAGTATGTGCGGCGTTTTGAGAACGCGGTCGTCCTTCTCACTGGCGCAACGGGCAGCCTGGGCGGCTGCCTGCTCTATAAATTGGCACTACGTCTGCCGACGAAGAAGATTTATGCTCTGTGCCGAGGCTCTGTCGGTGAAGCGGTGCGTAAGTGGGAGTCTACCATGCCGCAGCAGATCGACGATATTCTCGACACCGGCAAGGTCGAGTTGATCACCGGCGATCTGTCGAAGCCGGGCTTGGGCTTGAACCCGGCCGTCCGCGAGAAGATGCGCGAGGAGGTTACTGCAGTCATTAATACGGCCGCGAATATATCTCTTGTCGAGGAGCTCAAAGACTCAGTTCGAGACAATTGCCAGACTGCGACTGCACTGTTCCAAGAGGTGTCTGAATTCCGCCATGTCAGGCACTTTATCCAATTCTCGAGCCTTGCCGTCAATGGCTTTCTCCCAGGAGGTCTCATCGAGGAGCGGCTCTATCCCCCACCAAGCCCTGTGGACGAGGAGGACGATCGTTTAGGTCTGCCAGGCGCAGACGCCTCTAAGCTGCAGAACGATGACCGATACCCCTGGCCATACGGACAGGCTAAGCATCTGGCGGAACGCTTGCTCCTGCGCCAATCCAGCTCTATCCCCATTCTCATTATCCGGCCCGCGGCAATCGGACCAGCCATTGCGGAGCCTTTCCCCTTGTACGGCCCCGACAAGGCGATCCCAATGCACACACTCATCCTCTGTTTCAGCGTGTCCGATCTGAGCCGCGTAGCGAATATCGACCGCCCGTTCGAAGAAGTCCCTGTCGACCTCGTCGCTAACTGCTGCCTCCTCCACCTTGCATCTGGGACCACGGGAGTCGTGCACTGCGCGTCTGAGCTATACGTCCGCCAGACGGCTGTAGAGCTGATGGCCACCGCGAGGCAGTGCATCACTCCTCTGGAGATAGCAGAGCTCTTCCGCACGCCGCGGGCCTCGACTGCAATCATGTGGCAAAACAAGTATCGCTTGGACAATATCCACGGTGTACCCGAATTCGAGATCAATTGCAGCCGATCAGAGTGGCAGAAGCAGGTTACTGGGCCTCTCGCCTTGCGCCCCGTAGACCATGATCCACAAGCGCACTTGCAGCGACGGATCAGACGGATGTATCGGGCTTTGCTGGAGGGGAACCGGGGTGATAATCGTTATACATAGGGTGGCTATTCTTGGTTCAGATGTGGACGGCACAACATTTTCTTTTCCCATTCTATGGAACATGCAATGATGCCCGAGTACTACTTTTTCAATGTTGCCGTCAAGCAAGGGACTCTCGCGGTGCTGCAGTCAGGCATCACATCCCTGATCTGATCTGTTACTACGGGAATAGTGAGATAGGGAAGGTAGCATAAGCACGTATAGACGATCTAGTAGCCGACCATCGATAAACAGAGCATATCACAGTAGTCGATCAGACATGCCCAGCTCGCGGTGCTTTTCCATTGCTAGGAGTCTATGCTTCTTGTCCTCCACGTTCCACTCTCCATCTTCTCGTCATCTGCAGCAGACCTGCTGTTCACGAAGCTGACCGTTAAATCTATAAATTCTCTTACACTGTATAACGCCAGCTTTCTCCATCCCACTCGGGACTCTCAAGGGTACTTTCAACGTTTTAGACAGCCAGCCCGTCCACTTTCCCATCTTGATACATCATTCTCCCAGGGTCAATGCTTTCCACGTGTGTTGACCATACGAATTGGGTGTGCTTTAGACATGCAATCCATTGAACTCCGTGTCCTACCACCCTGACGACAGCTGATCCACCATATGCTTGTTGCGATTAAGCCCAGTTTCTCTGCTACTACACATTATTTTGGCAGCATCTTGGCAGCTAAATACCGGATGACTTTGGTATATATATCAGTTTTGAAGCCTAGTTCAACCCTCAGCGCCTAGGGTCTGATTCGTCGTTGTACAGATATACACTCTACTGACTGATTATTCAACATGGCCTAACCATAACTACTCAAGTTCAGGAAGACAGACCAGGGACTGATGCCTGCTTCCCCTGCCGCTGCTCATAGTCACGTGACATAAATGCGCCTTTTTCGCGTTTTCCACTGCTTGGACTGAGCTATATCACCACGACGAGGGGAGAACAGGGCCCCCTACTGCTCCAATAACTGATCTCTTACGATTTGCTCATCGATCATTCCCTCCACCCCATGGAGGTGG